>NW_026861681.1:0-20453 GCF_026571515.1 Ruditapes philippinarum | reverse complement strand
TTTAACTAAGAAGGAAAGGGAAGGGTTTTAAAATCAAAAGAAAATTAGAATTTGTGTGTACTCAAAAAATCCTTTTTCCTTAAAAAATTTTCTTAAACTTGGCTAAATTTTTCACCTCAACGGGCTGTGTACAAATCCCGTGCGCCTTAAATTAAATGTCACCCTTTTTTGGGTCTGGTAAAAAAAATCTATCCCGTTGAGGGGTTTTTTTTAAACTTAGCTAAAAATTTGCCCTTCACAAAAAAAATTAAAAACCCCATTTTTTTTTTGGCGGGCTAAAGATCGTTCAGCACGAAAATTTGTTTTGTTAATTTCACATGTTTTTTTTGGTTTTCCCCTTTATCAATTTTGGGGGTCCCATTATTCCTACTTAATTATACTGTAAATCACCCTTAAGTATGTTGTCTTTTTTTAAAATTTGTTTTTGACGCTTGTCTGTAAGAAGTTTATAAAACAAACCCCCTTTAAAAAAAGTTTTGATAAAGTTCCGCCCATTGTTTCTCTTGGGCCCAGATGTTTCTTTTATTGGGAATACGCCGTTTGTTTTTTAAATTACACTTTTCTGCACTTTTCGGGTGAATATAACCGCCGTTTTTAAACAATCTGCAAATGTTTTAAATTAAAAATTTTCCCCTTTTTTGTTTTTGAATGTTTGGGGTTTTTTTAAGCCTTGTAGGGGGTGTTCGGTATTTTATTTTCCAAAAACTTCATAAAAGGCCAATAACGAAATGCCCCCATTTACAATTTTTCGTGTTTTGGGGTTTCTTTGGATATTTATTTTCTCTATTTTTAGTAAGGTCACCCTTTTAAAGGTAAATATAGACAATTAAAACGTATTTTTAAAAAAACAAAATTCAGTTTAGGATTTTTTTTAAATGGTGAAATTGTTTTTTCTCATCAAAATAAATTGAGAATCCTGCTGCTTAAAAACCAATGGAGTTTAAAATTTACCCCGTTTTGTGTCCCCTTTTAAAAAATAACCCTTTTTATGCAAAAATTGGTCATTTTTAGGCTAATAAATTTTTGTTGATGCAAAAAAAAATAATGGAAATTAAAAATGATTATGTAAAAGGAGCCCAGACAGGGGAAATTTCTATTCTACCTGGGGCACCCAAAGTAGTAAATTTTTCTCCCTTAAATTTCTACTCAGCATAGGGGAAAACCCAAAGGGGTTTCAAAAAATTCCCCCAAAATGGGATAAGGGCCTAAAAGTTAAAACCTCAATGGTTTTGTTATGGTTTCCCAGCATCTTCATCAAGTTTTATTCTTGAAGGGATCTTTTTTGGTTTTCCCAAAGGGTTTAATTTGGGGTTCTGGAATATATCGAGAAATTAACATAGAGTGGACAACTGACCCTTTTTTGCAGTTCGAGAAACTAAAATTTCTCGAACTCCCGATTTCCTTTGAAAAAAATATTTCAAAAGATTAAATATGTTTTTTTAATAACAGTGAAAACCCCATTTGTTGGTAAAAAACATTTTAAAAAAAAAATTCATAAAAATATTTTCAAAATTTTCCTTTTTAAAACATATATGAAATTCCCCAAAATTTTAAAAATGATTAACAAATTTTTCTCCTTTAAAAATGTTTATTTAAATTTTTATTACGTTTTAAAATCCCTTTAAAAACCAATTTCTTTACAATTTTTTCACATTTTATGGAAAAAATTTTAAGAAAAAGACCTTCCCCCTTTAAATATTTTGCCTTTGTGATGAACAAAATAAATTCAAAAAGCTTTAAAACGCTTTACTGAAAACGACTCGTTAACCCATGAAAATTTCCCACTACAAAATTTAATAATCAAAAACTAAACAACGGGAAAACGAACATAAAACCCGGACGAAAATGCCCAAATGGTTAGTTTTTTTGAAATTTTTTGGTTTAGGGAAGAAAATATGCGTTTCGGAAAAGGGGTTTAAATTTAAGATCGGTTTATTTTTTTTATTACAGCTTGGAATGATTCGTAATTTTTTTTTAATTTTTGGGGTTCCTTGTCGTTAAAAATTTAAATTTTATATTTTAGTAAATTAGCCTGTCCGACCCTTTTCCTTGGCCCTGTTTGTGATTTTTTGGGGGTCGTCGGGGCCCCCTTGTCATTGGTTTTGTTCCCTGTTTTCTTGGGGGGGTTGCTTCTTTGAACACCCCCTGTTCCTTGTTTAAATTTTTTTATCATTCAAAATTCTATTGTTTATGATTTCACGTGCTTGTTTTTTAAAAAAAAATTTAGTTGGGTTTTGGAACCCTTTTTTAGTAAAGGGAAAATTTTTTAAAAAATTTTTCTTTCTATATTTTGGAAAGCGTTAACTTTCCCCGGTACTTTGGGAAATTAAAATAGACAGCTGTAAAAGAAAATGAAATATCCCAATTTTTAAAATGTCTTTAAATTTTTTATAAATTCATAAAAAATTATTTTAAAATAAAATTTTATATATTACAGAAAAGGTTGGGACGTTTAAAATTATTTTTCGCTTTAACCAAAACCAATTAACGGAAATGTTCTAATGGCGGGAAGTCTGGGTTTTTTATATGAATATCTGAATTTTAAATTTCCTGACTTAACTTTATGAAAGTTTCAAAGGGTTTTAAACAACTCGCCAAATTTTTTGAATTTTTGTAGTTTTTGTAGGGTTTTTATATTCATTTTTAAATTTCAGATTCCCTTCTTTAAATTTTTCCCCTTTTAACCCAAAAATTTGGGAAACAAAATGCTTTTATTGGAAAATAGTAAAGTTTAGATAATTTTATCAACTGTTTTTCTTTTAAAACCCAGTATGATATTTATTTGTTTTTAGATCCCCAAACATTTAAGTCATTAAAAATTTTGGGAAAAAAAAGGGTGAAAATCTCAAAACATAAATCCAAAAAAAATTACAAAGTTGCAACTCGGTTAATTGAGTCTGTACATGAGAGATAATGAATAAGTGCAACATCCCTCTTTCCCCCAGCGCCGGCTTGAGGGGTATTTTAAGAGGGGTTTACCCCATTCTCAACACCCCAATATGAAAGGCACAAAAATTCCCAAAGGAACTTGAAAAATTTAAAAACACATTTGAATAAAGGGTTCCCCCCCATTTTAAAACCCCGTTTACCATGTTTGCATTTTTTCCCCCATTTACGGTTAGATTTTTTTTTCCCAAAACATGATAACCTATGTCATATTTAGTTTATTACTATTTAAGGCTTTAGTGTTTTTCTTTTGGTTTTTTTCGAAAGTAAAAACATTTTCCTTCCCAATATATTTATTTCCTTTGCTAAATTAGTTTCAAAAGTTTCAACGAATCGGGTCCCCACATTTTCTTTGCGGGAAATTTTTATTTCGGTTTATCAAAACCATGTCTATTTCTGTTAAAAACATCATGGTTGGGGGGTTTGTGACTCCAATGTTCACACAAAGAGAAAAGGGCCTTTTAAGAAAAAAAGGGTCCCTATTTATCGCAGTTTTTTCTATTTCAGTACAAAGCCATTTTGCATTTTTAAAATTTTTTTTTTTTGCAGTTCAATAAAACCCTCCCCCTTTTTCGCTTTTTTTAAATACCTAGTAAAATAACCCTTTTGGGTATCATTTGGTTTTACTTTTGTCAAAAGGGGGAAACTACGGGGGATACCGGGCCGACCACAATTCCCTATCAAAAACAACCAAAAAACTCAAAAACAAAAAAATATATAAAAATTTTTTTTCCCAATAAAATTAAATTTTTTATAAATGAAAATGATTATTATGAAAAGCCCCAACTGCGAAAAAACCAAACCCTTTTTAAACGTACTCATCTATTTCTCCCGTAAAAGTTCTTGTCATTATGTTTACAAAAAGTGGTGGCGTTGTTGAAACAAAAATTCCACAATGGCGGGTCTTGTATTAAAATCTTATCAAGCGTAACCCTGTATTTCCCCTCACCAGTGTTGGAACAGTTGATAGGATCCTGAACAAGGGGCATGCGTCACCCTTTAGCCAAAGACATACGTGTGGAGGCCCGTGTCATCTTCGGTGTTTGTCCTCAAATAAGAAGCTACAAAGTATAAAACATGATAAGTTCCATGTGATAATCAAACATAAGGGTATAATAAAGTCCCTTGGAAAAAGACTCGACCTTTGTCGGTTTCAAATAAAATAACGTGCTTCTTTTGAATAAACAAAATGTCCACTATAGTACACCATACATTCCGTGGAACAAAATTCAGATTCACATCCGCATAATACTGCGTTTGCAAATATTATTCAAATATACGCCACATAATAACCACCAATAAATAAACGTCTTCCAAAATCATGCCACTGAAGATCCTTCTCTAGAGATACGTTACAAAACTGATGATAAATGAAATGAAGTAAGATTATAACGAAAATTAAATTGATTGAAACAAATCATTGCAATACTGCAGCATTTTACATAAAGTTAAACAAATACGGTAGAACCATAATAAATTATTAATGAATATATATATATAGATCTATAAAATATTCATGGCTCCTATACAATTACAATATAATTAAAACTTCAATTAACATAGTTACATCAATTAACATGTCTCGGTATAAATTTGCATAAGCGAAACACTAGAATAAAAAGAGCTTTTAAAATTTAGAAAATTTAGAAAACAATAAATTACTGCCAAATAACTGAACCTGAATCAAATAAACTATAATTCTAATAGAAAATAGTATTTACGAAATAGCAAAAATTTATGAAACAAAATCACTAGAAAATTAAATTTACCTTGTACAAGCTGTAATTTTATGACAAATATAATTTGTCTGTCACCGTCATAGTGACCTGTATAACGTCCAGTGCATTGCAATATGTCACTTAAAATTTAGTCAATATATAGCAAACTACTGAGTACTGAGCGGGAAACAGATCGTGCAAAACATGAAAATCGATTTGCACGAAAATAAAGCTTGGACGGCGGGAAAAATAGTTATGTAAATAAAGGCCCGTCCTTCCAATACAGACATAATACATATATCTGCGTTCATAAAACAAAAAATGTAACTTTCTTATTACTGAAAGGATTTTTGTGAAATAAACGGCAAGATGTTTAAATTGAGACATGGAATTTATACAAAACCATAAACAATACTTCTAAATAATAATTTCACCCGAAAACTCTAAATTGAACAAAAGATGATGCAATCTCACATCAATGAATATAGAGTAAAAATGAGGTTCGGCGTGAAAATATAATGCAAGATTTACAAACGTACTTTCACTTTGTGACAACTGTTATGAGCCAGGCGTAACGAAAAAGAAAAGCATGAAACAAACTTGTAACAATAACAAATTTTTTACAGAAAAATATAAAGAAATTAAATAACATTTAACAAAAAATACCAAAGCCCGTAAAAAAATACAATCTAAATGTTTTTAGTCTACCCTGGAATGCCCCCTTTTTTGACACCAAAATTTAAATCAAAATTAAAACCCAAGCATTTAAAAAAACCCCACAAAAAAACCCAAAATATAATCTTTTAAAAGTCCAATAACCCTTTATCCAATTTGAAAAAATCCCAAATAATTGATGATTTCAAAAGGTAACTGATGACTTAAAAAGTAATGATGATTTAAAAAGGTAAATGTAAAAAAAATTAATTAAAAAATAAAAGCAAAAAAACTTTCCGATCAGTCTTTATATTTTCATAATAAAAATCTGCCCTTCTTTAAAAAAATAATCTGGAAAAATTTACTAAATATTAATAATGCGTAAATCTAGAATTTTCTTCATGTTAAAAATTCCTGTACATACATGTGGTTTGTTCAAAAAAATTAGAAACAATGTAATATTGGAAAAAAAATTGTAGGGATTAACTATATACATTAATTTTTATGATGATAAAAAACAATACAAATTAAAAACCCTTGGTTGCATGAAGGGTTTAAAAGACATCTGTAATTTAAAGGGGGGAGAACAAATTGCCAAAGTTCTTAAAACTGTTTTGTTTTTTTTTTTTTTTTTTTTTACTTTTTTTTTTTTTTTTTTTTTTTCTACTATACCTATACTTATACTAATAACCTATACCTATATATACTATACTATACTATACTATACTATACTATACTATAACTATACTATACTATACTATACTATACTATACTATACTATACTATACTATATATACTATACTATACTATACTATACTATACGTTATACTATACAATATACTATACTATACTATACTATACTATAACTTACTATACATTACTATACTATACTATACTAGACTATACTATACTATACTATACTATACCATACTATACTAATACTATACATTACTATACTACTGCACTATACTAATTATTTACTATATACTATACTATACTTACTTTATACTATTACTATTTACTATACTATTACTATATATACATACTAGACATATACTTACTTTTTCTATATATTATTACTATTCTATACTATACTAAACTATTACTATACTATACTATACTGATATTAAACTAAACTATACTATACTAAACTATACTATACTATACTATACTTTACTATACTATACTAAACTATATACTTTACTATACTATACTAAACTATATACTTTACCATACTATATACTACACTATACTATACTATACTAAACTATATACTATACTATACTATACTATAATAAACTATACTATACTATACTATTGCACTACAGGACACTACACTATCCTATACTATATACTATATTATTCTATACTAAACTATATACTATACTATACTATAAACTATATAATACTATATTTTATACTATACTATACTATGCTATACTAAACTATACTATACTATACTATACTATACTATACTATACTATACTATACTATACTATACTATACTATACTATACTATACTATACTAAACTATACTAAACTATACTGAACTAAACTATACTATACTATACTAAACTATATACTATACATACTATACTATGCTAAACTATATACTATACTATACTATATACTATACTATACTAAACTATATACTATACTATATTATACTATACTATACTATACTAATTTTTACTATACTATATACTATACTATACAATACTATACTATTCTTTACTATACTTTACTATACTATACTAAACTATATACTATACTCTATTATACTATACTATAGTATACTTTACTATACTATACTATACTATACTATACTATACGTATACTATACTATACTATACTATATTAAACTATACTATACTATACTACTGCACTACACTACACTACACTATCCGTATACTATATACTATACTATTCTATACTAAAACTATATACTATACTATACTATATATATACTATACTATATACTATACTATACTATACTATACTATACGACTGCACTACACTACACTACTATTCTATATGCATAAACTACACCTAACTACACTACAGCTATCTATATATATTCTATACTATTTCTATACTAAACTATATTACTATACTATACTATATACTATACTATACTATATACTAAACTATGCTATACTATACTATACTTATACTTACTTACTGTACTTACTGTACTAACTATACTATACTATACTTATACTATACTATACTATACTATACTATACTATACTATTACTATTCTATTAACTATACTAATTACTATATACTAATATACTATACTATACTATACTATACTATACTATACTATACTTTACATATTACTATACTATACTATACTAAACTATATTACTATACATACTATACTAACATTTTTACTATACTATACTATATACTATACTAGACTAAATATATACTATAACTATATTATTACTATGCTATACTATACTATACTTTACTATACTATATACTATACTATACAATACTATACTTTTCTTTTACTATACTATTCTATACTATATTATAGCTATACTATTACTTTACTATACTATACTATACTATACTACACCATTCTATACTTTACTATACTTTACTAAACGTAACTATATATACTATTCTAAACTATACTAAACTATATTATACTAAACTAAACTATATACTATACTCTACTATACTATACTTAACTATATACTAAACTATATATTAAACTCTGAAAGTAAAGTTCTTAAATACTTAACTTTATTAGGTGTCAAAAAAGCTACTGGCTTAGATGGTATACCCTCACGTTTTATCAGAGATGGATCCCCAGTTATTGCTAGTCCATTAGCTCAATATATAAACTTATCCCTTATCCAGGTCAAGTCCCCTGATGATTCTTAAAATCTGCAAGAGTTGTTTCCCCTCTTAAAAGAACGACAAATTGTCTGTTGGTAAATTACCTCCTGGTCCATTTTGGAATGTTGTATTATAAATTCTTGAAAAGGTGGTTTAGCCCGGGGTTTGATTTCATAAGGGTAAAAAATTGCTGTATAATTTAAATGGGTTTTCAGGGGGGGTTCTCTACTGATATTGTCTAATTCCCCTTTACGCTTTTCAGGTATAAAAATGAAAAAAGGTAATTTTTGGGGTTGGTTGCTGGATTTGCAGAAACTTTACCAATGCCTTTATTTTTTAAATTAAAAGGCAAGCATGGGGCTTATTTTGCGCCCAAATTGGTTTTTCAGTTTTTTATATTTATCAGTAAAAGCAGTTTTGAAATGCTCTGGATTTTCCAATTCAATTTGGTCCCCTCTTTTTACCCATTTTTTTAATTTAAATATATGTATGTGTCAAAAAATTGTTTTGTATTGATTATTTTCTTGTATATCCTTTTGTATCTGGTAAAAGTTTATTCTGTTGTTGAAAAGGCATGACAGATGATATGGAATTGGTCAGCCAAATGGTTAGTGGACAATAATTGTCATTGCACTTGGGTTAAAACTGAGTCAATTTTATTTGGCTCTAGGAAAAAGCTTAGGTCACAATCATAACCTGCATATAACCTGTTCTGGTAATCCATTGAATCAACTTTCATCTATCAAGTATCTTGGGATTACTATAGACAAAATTCTTCATTTTGCGCGGTCAAATCTGAGTTTTAAGTGAAAGGCCCAACTCTTGGTTAAAAATTTCCCTTTCCGCAAAAAGGTTTCTTACTCAGCATACCAATAAATTTTGGGTTATGTCGGTCTTATTCATTTTCACTATGATTTCGCATGCTCTGTTTGGTATAATATCTTTTGACACAGCTTTAAAAAATAAGTTACAAAAACTTGTCAAAATAAAATAATCAGATTTGTACTTGATTGGACTCCAGAGCCCATATTGACCCATCCCAACTTTAAGTCCCTTAAAACTGGTTACCGGTCCACAAAAGAGTTGAACAGATAATGTTGTGTCATGTTTTTAAGATATCTCGCGATTACAATTCTGAACACTTTTATTTCGCAAGATTCCATACATAATTATAGTACAGAATTAGGCAAAAGGGTGGTATTGTCTACTAAGGTCAGAGGCCAGGGTTCTAAATCCTTTGCTTTCTCTGGGTATTAAATTATGGAATGATTTACCTGTAGAGTTAACAGGAGATCAGGTTACAAAGTTTTAAGGTTGCCATCAAAGTCATCTTTATGAACAGTTATTTAATTTTTTTTTTACCATGTTTTTACATTATTTCGGCTAAGGATTTTAAATTGTCTGCTATTTATCTTTTTACAATTTTAGTAATGTGTTTTAAATCCTAGCTGTTAACAGGGGTATCATATACTCAAGATTTGACTGTGATATACATTTTTATGATTTATTAGTATTTTTAAACATGATTATATTAAGGTTTGCGTCTCTATGTCATGCCGCCAATACAAAAGACCACAATGGAAATAAGAGCTTTTTTACCCTTTTTTTGTGTTATCCTTGGTTTTGGTGAGCATGTCATAGTTTTCTCGTATGTGATATAGTATTTAATAATGCTCATTATTTTATCCTATGATATAATGTCAACTATGTTTCCTTTGCCAAAAAAATCTATCTATCTATCTACCTATCTATCTATCTAAACTATATACTATACTTTACTTTACTATACTATACTATACTCAACTATATTCTATACTATAATAAACTATATACTACACTGCACTGCACTGCACTCCACTGCACTCCACTCTACTCCACTCCACTCCATTCTACTCTACTCTCAACTCTACTGTACTCTCTACACTACACTACACTACGCTCTACTCTACTGTGCTCTCTACACTACACTACACACAAGCTGCATAATTTTGCATCAGGCATTTTTACACAATTTTGGTTTATAATTTGTTAAGTTAGCAATAAATTGTATAGCCCGTTCAGGCCACCATACACCAAAATAATCTGAATGACGTCATATAATAGTGCGCGTGGCGGTGAAATTTATAATTTCCGGTAAAGTTTTATTTCAAGTTTTCGTCAACAAAATCCGATATATAATTCAAAGTAATGATCTTTCGACGTAACAAATCAATAAGTAAGTCAATATTTATATAATTACTATCTATTTAGGTCTGGCGGTACTGACAATCCTTTAATAATGAATTGTTTCACATCGTTTTCTTTGAGTATCATCGTCCTATTCGTCCAAGTACATTGTAACCTGCTTGTTGATTTATTCATAAAATTCATGTCATATTCAATGATACAGTACTACAAAATTATTTTCTGTACAGTAATGGTAAAAGCTAAGACAGTGTGTTTTTAAATTTCAACATGTTCGGCGAGGGTCAACTAAAATATAAAACTACGGAAGCGTGTTCGGGACATTGTAAGCATTTTATATCTTTCAAAACAAATAATTTTTCGACATTTACAGTGTAATTTTTGAACGTTTTAACGTATTTTATTAAGAGTTTGGTGTAATTACTTAATTTCGTCATTGAAATTGATTTAATCAATATTTGCAGGAGAATATGGGCAGTTTCTCAAAATTTCTGCAATAGTGATTAGCTACGCATGTTGAATGGAGGTTTCACGGAAATTATCAATTATTGTGGTATTCTTTGAATGACAGTTTACTTATTGACAATGTTGTTGATGATGATGTTGATAACAATAATAATAATAAAAATAATAATTATAATAATTATAATAATTATAATAATAATAATAATAATTTTGTTTGTTTGTTTGTTTTGGGTTTTACGTCACATCGACACAGTATAGGTCATATCACGACTTCCAGCTTTACTGGTGGAGGAAGACCTCAGGTGCCCTTCCATGCTTTATTTCAGGCACGAACGGGCACCTGAGTAGAACCACCGACGTTCCGTAAGCTAGCTGGATAGCTTCCTCACATGAAAGAATCCAAAGTCCCTGTCGGGATTCGAACCCACAGCGGTGAGGGGCAAGTGATTTAAAGTCAACGACCTTAACCACTCGGCCACGGACGCCCCAGAATAATAATAATAATAATGATAATAATAATAATTATTATAATATTATATATTATACTTGATCTTCTGGCAGCAGAGGCACGATATCATCAGACATGTAACGTTAATTTTAGAACAGGAAAGCAATTACCAAAAATGTATAATGATGTTAATGGCTTGAGGAAAAAAAGTGTTGGTAGACCAGAAGATCCTGACGTGACAGAAGCATTGAATGATCTCATAAATTATATCAAGGCAATTGATAAAAATCCAGTCCAACTTAAGCATCTTGTAGATAAAATGCATCAAATGTGTGGTGAAAATGCATACTCAAGTAAATATTTAAAGAAAAAGATTATTGAACACTTTGGAAGCTCAATATCGGTTCTTTCAAAGGATGTTTAGTTTGAGAGAAACCACAGCCTCCATTATAAAATATTTAATGGGAAAAAAATCTCATTCAGAGTGAAGAAGAAAAGAAGAACGGCTGCCAAACTTATTCGTGCTGACATTGACTTAATTAATTCATTAAAGGATATATACCCATCATTTTTAACTACAGGTTCTGTTGTAGATACTGTTATGTATGCAACATAATACATGTATATAATTTATATCTGACCAGTTAGTATTTCCAATATTATCATTGTTCTATTTTTAGAACATTAACTACATGTACCGTATGTACTAGAACTTTCTTAACTGTTGTAGAAAACTCATGCATTATATTTAGATAGAAAGTTCTGGAATGTTCTTTATTGTTGAAATTGCTAGATTATGATTACTTTAGAACATAATAGACCTTTCTGGAATTTTCTTAGTTAATATATATAAAGTGACATTTTTCATTACTTTTACCTTTTAAGTCATCAGTGATCTTTCAAGTCATCAGTTACCTTTTAAGTCATCAATATATTTGGAGTATTTTTCAACTTGGATATTACGTGATTTATTGGAGCTTGGATTATTTTAAAAAAGTTAAAATTATTCTTGTGGATTTTATTGTGGGAATTTATTCTAAAGTGTTCTTGGATTTAACTTGGATTTTACTGTGCTATTCAAAAAGGGATCATTCCAGGATCAGACTAGACATTTGAATTTTACATTTATATTTTGACTTCAGGTATTTGTACACATAATTTGTTATTTTAATTTTCTTTAATAACTTTTTTGTAATAAATTTGTTATTGTTACAAGTTTGTTGCTGGTTTTTCTTTCTCGTTACGCCTGGCTCGTAACAATACTCAGAATTATATTCCAGAGAGTCTTAAAAATCTCCTGAGCGATCTATTTCCAGGTGATAGCGTTAAGCTAGGATCAATTGGTCAAGCTAGCATCCAAACATGTCGACTGAGAGGCGTTATAACACCATCGCAACTCGGCCTTGCTGTACAAATGCATCACCACTTTGGCTCAAAATATCTTATAGAGGTAAGCGGTTTACTACTGTAGCTAGTCGACATGTTGGCAACGTTGAAGATATATTTAAGTATGAGTTGTGTTGAGTTCCATCTTCTTTGTTTGATGGGTCAGGATTATTGAGAAAAGCTCAGAAGTCTTCATTAGCTGATGTTATTTGGAAAACAGGTACCTGTGGGAATAAAGATAAGCTAGATGCCTGTCAAGATTTGGTACATGTGATTGATGGAGGATCGCTTCTACAAACAGTGACCTGGAAAAAAGACGTTTCGTTTGAAACATGATTTGAACAGTATTTCGACTACATTCAGTCTCGCTATAATTCATCTATAGTTGTATTCGGTGGTAATGACTGTGGACCGAAACTTAAGACGTTTCTCATATCCGTAGAACAAAAGGAATAATTGGCCCAAAAATTTTCGGCAGTCACCTCCACGAATTCAAAATAGCGCGAATATTTGTATAGACCCCCAAAGTGGACCGTTCCGCGAAAATTTGCTTCCGCGAATTTAAATACACATACAGTATTATTTTCTTAATCTATGTATTTTAGAGGGAAAAAGGAAACATTCTTGAAAAATCCTGAAAACAAGCAAACTTTCACTTCTTGCACAAAATCTGTCAAGAAAAGGCGTTAAATGTCTCCAATGTACAGCTGATGCCGATTTTACAATTGTGAAAACTGCTTTGCAGTTGGCAGTAAATCAGCCAACTATGGTTGTTGGCAAACATACAGATCGTCTGGTTTTACTTCTGTACCATGTGACAGCCACAATGAAAACCGTGGCTATGAAAAGTGGGAAAATGCAGAAATTAGTAACAAAGTATGGCATATTCAAAAAGCAAAAACTTTTTAAGGTTCCGACATTTGTAATTGCTTCCACTTATTCATGCCATGACTGGCTGTGATACAGAGTGTATGGTATTGGAAAGCTTTCTGCACTGAAACCTTTCACTTATAGTAAGACTAGAAGCTGAGGGATTTATGAAAGCAAATTCAAGGTCATCTGTTATTCACTCTGGCGAGATATTTTTATCCCATTCTGTTTGATGCAAAAAAATAACCCACACTTGACAATCTTAGGTTTCAGAAGTTTTCTAATAAAGTTGCAAACTCAACATCTGTTGTCCAATTCAGCTCTTTGCCACCAACGTCTGCTGCAGCCGCAAACCATGGGTTAAGAGTCTATCTTCAAACACAGGTGTGGTTAGAAAACGACGGACTCAATCCTTTATCTAATGGGGCTGGGAGTTAGTAAATGACATGTTCCTTCCTGTGAAAACCAGTTTACCAACAGCGCCTGATTTCCTTCTCATGGTAATTCGATGTAACTGTAAGCGCTGTTCGAGCCGAAAGCATGGGTTCGAATGTTCAGCAGGTTGTGAAGAATGCAGGGGTATTTCGTGCTCAAACTCTTTAACAATGTCAACCCTTGATTTTGGAGAATTTTAACAATACAGAAATCATAAATGCATGTTGTTTAAAGATAAATGCTGTTACGTTCTGAATACATGTGTAAGCAATTTATGAATACCTATGTTTGTGAATTGATTTGTTTCAATATAAAAATAGGTTGAATAATATATTATATGTTGAAAATATTATTCAGAATGCAAAACACATTATTACTGAGAATCAGTGCACTTAATTTAATAACTTTTTATGCTTTTTGATGTTTATTTATACTCTTTAATTAATCGTTTTTTTTAATCCGGTAAAATTTGATTTTAAATTTTGATACAATAAATTTCAACTTAAAATTATTGGAAATTATCCAATCACATCAAATTTCTGAATTTCTCATGTCATATTTGCCTTTATTGGTATATCATAATAGGTTAGTTTTTGTACACCAAACCTTTAATTTTACATACTTAATAACAGATTGTATATGTTTCTTGAATTTAGAAAATGGAATATTTTCTTTTTTTTCACAAAAGTGGGTGGGGTAATTTTTTCAATAGTTTCTTTAAATCAAAGGAAACAAATTCTGCTGGCATAAATAGCATAAAAAGGAATTAAAATGACCATAATGTCTATCAAAAAAGTGTAGTTATATTTAATTGTATTTTTATAAATTTTTCCTGCCACTGTTTCAAAATTGTTTTGTTTTAATTCTATAATAGGTTTAGTAATTCATTGTGCTGAAAATAATACTTACTCTGCACAAAGTCACTGTAATTATTTAAAGGAAGTGCAACTAATGACATTGCTTCTTGATGTTTTTTTGTATTAAAAATTTGTTGGATATTAAACCATTTATTTTACATGGTCAATACTACTTTGTAAATTTGTCATAAACCTTTAAAAAGTAACAAAAATAACTTTTTACAAAAGTGGGTTGGGTAAACTCATATATATTTTTCTTTAACATGTTAGAAAATAAAGGAAAATAACTAAAACTGGCTTAAAATAAATCATAATGACCAGAATATCTATGAAAATATCATTTTTGTATAAGATAATCAAATCCAAAAGCATTGCTTTCATGTCAATTAGATATACTGTTCATGATTGTTAAAACTAACAGTGAATACATTTTTTACAGTGCCCTTACTTGAACCACTTTTTAACAATTTTGCCAAGATTGTATGATTGCAACTTTTTACTGATGATTAACAACATATAAATGTAAATAAAAAATGAGAAAACAAAACTTTTGCAGTTTTTTCTGGGTTGACCCATTTTTTGGCTCCACTAACTGGACTAAAAGGTTCGCCAAACCTGGAGCCAATGCATTCGGAAGGGGAATCGCTCCGGTCCCAAAACGTCAGACACAACCATCAGATAGGAATAACTAATTTAAGTAATTCCAAATGGTCCCTCAAAATTAATTGCAATGCTTTCCCACTTTTCCTCAGAATGAAATTGCCTCATTAGTGATTTAAATGACTTATTAGGCATTTTTCTCGCAGAATAACTCAACATGTTTTTGCAATCCAGACAAGTAAAATCTTTCTTAATCTAAATTGTCTTAGTGTTTTCTTAACACCAAGATGACCACTGGTTGCAGATTAATGTAATTATTCCAATACATATTCCTTCAGACATTGAGGTATAACTATTTAATACACTTTAGTATTTCCCACATCACTTAGACATTTTTATTGTAATACATTGTTTATCATATTCAAAGATTCCTATCTATACCAGAAATATTTGATCTGACCATTCAGTCCAGATACACTATTCTTTCCTGTTATTTTTATTAATTTCAATCCAACTTAGCTTATGTTTGATATATGGATCAGAACTCTGAAACTGTGCGTAATATTCTCTATTTTCTAAATCTGTCACGTTATCAGTATTGTTACCTGTTTTCTTGTATCTGAGTCTTTGTCTACATCATAGGTCTTTGTTTAATGTTCTACACTCACCTTGTTCATGGTAGATGTACTTGAATTACTGTTATTTCCTTGATTCTTATCAGATAGAGATCTGACCTCTTTTAAACCTACTTCTAAATCAATTATAAAATTTCGTGCGGCTAATGCTGAACACGAAGGAACTAAATCTCATTTAGTTTTCTTGTTAGTTGCAATAGAACTAACCTTATTAGAAGACTGGCTTCATTTAGTTAAACTATTTGTGTTTTCGGTGGAATATCAAATTTTTTATTAACAAAATTTTAACTGGAATCCTTTTTAATAAGTCATTTAACACCACTCGCACAAAATAAACGTTATAAAAAGATGTGATATAAATATGTTACACAGACATATATTCGTCTAATTAAAGGCCATATCGTTTAATATCCTTTGGAAAAAACAATAACTAAGTACCAGAGAACCAATTGCTTTCCAGATTGCCTCAAAATTAACTAAATTTAAAAGAAATCGACAATGTCTTCAGTTTCAACCTATTTATTTCCCGAATATATACTTTACAAAACACATTTATAATACAATCAATTCAAATATATTTATATTCGAGGAAAGGATCAATAAGGCTGATTAAATAGAGAAAATAAGAATCCCTAAAGAAAGCCAAACAGAACAAAACTGAAAATGTTGCAGGCTCGGTTTGATTGAGCCTGTTCATGGACTGCACTATCAAGTGCATAAAAAACTCCAACATAACCCCCACTAGCACTGGCTAAAGCAGAATTCAACATTTAACATGAACTGGTACAATATTGAAATATCCGCAGATGTGTTCATATGGCGATTTGCATGGAACCTTCAATGTGACACGTAAGTGCTATTTCATAAAAAGCGGCATATGGTCCACAAGGAAAAAAATGCGTGTGCCCTAAACGAGTAAACAATTGGCAGAACTAAATAAAATGGAATTTTGAAAGGGGATCAGAGGTTATAAAGTTTGCATATCACAGATACGACATCAAAAGACAAATTTAAAAAGCAGGCCATATATCCTAAGGGTGAATCAACAGTATTCATGAGAGGAATACTGACACCGCCACATAAATAATGGCTGAATAGAAAGAACTAAAATACCACAAGCACAACAATAATGTCGTGCTGAACGACAAATGAGTCTGCACCTGTTTTTGTTGCTTATTCTTGTCAGTAAATCCAGAAAAAATACGTTGAATGTGAAAACTTTGAAACACGTTAGTACTGTAATTCTTATTATTATGTTTTAGTCAAAGTTAACACAATTTACTACTTTCAGCAATTTTAACCACTCGAAACAATTTCATTTGATACGATGACGAGTTAGTGAGAAAAGTCACGTATCCATTTCCTTTGTAGCAAAATACATAAAATAACGAAATAAATCATTACACCTTCATTAAAAATATATCACTAGATGTCATTCAATGAAAAGTAGCGAACGTTTAATTATATATAAACTTGTGTTGTCAATTATGACCAACAGAAATCACCACCCCTTTGTCGTTTTTGTCGTTTGTTGTGCTTTTTTAACTTGTTAAGCTGTTTATCTTACTTTATTATCACTTTCAGACGATTAAGTGGGCTTTATTTACCTTGCGTCTCGGATATTTAAAAAAATAGACCGTTGACATGTTTAACTATTCGTATCCTGCACTATCATGATTTTATCACATATTTACAATTATTCAATTCGTTTTACTTAAGTGTCATTTTAAATTCACATTCATTTTGCTTTTCATTGAATCTTGGCTTAGACATATGTCGACAGTATTGCAAGAAAACATTGATCAAATTACAAAAAAAACTATTTCAAAATACCTGCTAAATTATAAAACCTCATTATATAACTTATCAAAAAATCATAATTTTAAACGTTGAAATAGGAAAGCATTACAATCTTTCACTTATAGCGACATGTTAACAGTCTAATATACGGAATTGCACGGGCGGATTTTTTAAACTTTTATTTGTGTATTTTTTTAGATAAAAAGATACATATAAGAGATATTCAATTTGTAGAAACGTTATAAAATCAAACATTCTTTGACATGTATATGAAATATGTATGCAATCCTTTTTCATTTTTTCTTAAACAATGTACTTATTATATATTTACGATATTTATTATTCATGCATGTATTTGCTTACATACCATAAGAGCTAAAATGATTTTTGATAAAATGCTATGGTAACTCATTCACACGAACACAACGTTATTTCTTTTGTTCATTTTCATGAATTAAAAGAAAGACATGTTTCTAAACAATAAAGTTTTTAAGTTATTGTTTAAAAATATATGCCAAATACGTTGGTCAAATAGAAACAAATATTGACAAAGACTTTTGGGCAACGCATAAAAAAACCCAATGATATTTGCCCTTATTCATGTCATTTTTAATATAAATGTAAATAAATAACTACCATGACTTCATTTATCATTTATTTGTAAATTCAGGCCGTACTGCATTTTCAATTTATTTTTTTAAAGGGAGAATTTAATATCTTGTCTGACTTTTTTTTTCTTTATTATTTTATTTTATTTATTATCGTTTTTATTTTGTTGTTTTCTTTTTATTCGTGTTTTAAGACATATACATACAATAAGCTTACATTCATGCATTGGATGTACGTGCATGAAATAAAATTCAATATTTTATATATTACACAATTTTCGGTCTATATCTCCTACGTACGAAAAGATTTTCGTACAAAATATGAATATCAAATATATGTATATATGTACTGAATGAACAATAAGTATGCATAAAAAGTATTATTAACATTGTACAAACTTTAGCTCATCTGAGCGTTATGTGCTCTGAGATGAGATTCTGTTATCACTCTGCGTCCGTCGTGCCTGGACTATTCCTGGTATGAAGCTTTTTAAGAATTGTGCATGGAATTCCATTACATGCATATCTGTGGTAACCATTGAAACCAAAACACGAATGATTTAAAACAAAACTCTTTAAGCACATGCTCATGAGCCAAACTATTTGTGATGAAACTTTAAAGTTCTCTTTTAATTGTGTGGAAACCCCTGGGTATCAAATTGACTCAGACCTGCAGGGAATTTTTTTCCCTATATAGGCATAGTAAAGGCTTAAAAAAACTTAAAAAGTCTTAACTAAAACCATGAAGGGTAACACAAGTGATATTGGGAGTGAAAAACTGTCTAGTGGACAAAAATTGCATCACTGGTAGATAGACACGTTTGCTTATATTCTGCAAAACTGTTTAAAAATTTTAGCCAGATTCACCGATAATAATAAAACGGATACAATCGATATGACATCGGATGGACACAAACTGTTAGACCTCAGTTGCCTAATATAACATATTTTCAATGGGTGAATAAAATCTATACTGCAAATAATTGTTGCCATGGAAACTTCAAAGGAGGGACTGATGCTTCAAGCTCAAAGCAAATGGAACAAATAGACAACTTAACAACGACAAACCAAAGAAAAGCAATGTCGTCATCAACACACATAATTTGTCTTTGCAAGACTCGCCGTAATCACTCTGTTTGTAATTTTGATTTCCTGGGAAAATCTGTAAAAGAAATGTAGAAAAAAATAATCTTGTAAATAATTACTTTTTATTTTAGTGACTGTCATGGCAGATTGCTTTTTTTTTTAGAATAAAAGGAAATTCAAACATGAAAATATATGAAAATAACCACTCCAGACAGATGTCATTGTCTGGGCACACTGTCTTAAAGAATAAATCAGCTCTGCAATTTATTGGGATAATGGATCTATTTCTATTCAACAAAGTATATGTGAAGTACATAAAATGTGATATAATTATAGTTTGAAGACCTTTTTCATTGAATATGTGTTCGAGTTAAATCATATACCCATAAATGCTAATTGCATTGACTGGTCAACTTTTATTGTCTGGGATAAAAATAGAACATGCTCGTTGATTGGCTACGATGTTTCTGGGGTTTACTTATGATGTTGACAAATGAAAGGGATAATGATAGAAAAATCATATTCAGATGCTCGTACATTGGTTCATTTATTCCTCGGTTCAACAGGGAAAGTGATCTTATCTTTGGCTTCAAAGGAGAAAGAATAACAAAACACTTGGCAATCTGATGTATACCCATGGGCTACGACTCTAGTAAACACTGTACAGCCTCGTGTTACGTAAACACGGGGAAATCAGAAAATTAGAAAAGAACTATAGTTAGACAGTCGATACGTAAGTTGTTCACTAACTAAGCGGAAACTCGAATATTATCAACTTTCGTTATATTAAAATATCTAAATTTGTCAAAAAAGGGAACTGAATGCAAAATATTTCAGTAAGGCAGGTCTTAATTCCGCAATAAATGTTTGTTAATGGTAAAAATAGGTGATAAATTTCGTAACATACG
>NW_026861680.1:0-28192 GCF_026571515.1 Ruditapes philippinarum | reverse complement strand
GAGGAAGCCAAATGGAAGCTAGTAAAAAATGCCCGTTTGAAACAATTATGTCTGTTCTTTAACGGGAAACAACAAAATGGAGAGGATGATGAAGATTCCTGATAGGGATGGTCCCTTACTGACTATGAACATTAATTTACAAGCAATTAAAAAAATGACCAATAATTTTTTGCAAGGGCCTTCCGTCTCTTTGTTTATTAAAAACCGAATATATACATAAAAACAGGGACATATTTTTACTCTATTATTTAAAACAGCTATAGGGTTTTTCTTGGAATTAAATTCCACAGTTACACTCAGTTTCACTGTCTTGCCTTATTGGAAAAGAAGCAAGATTTAGCATAGCAATAACTGAAATATATATGCGTTATATGTGACTTAAGTATATATAGGCGGTTTGAATTAATCTGTAATAAGTTGCATTGTTATTTGCAATGTGAATTAAGTCACAATAGACAATAAATTATTGATAGTCATTTCTTTGTAAAGCTACCACTTCAATAGAGTGTTTTGTTGTTGTTGTTGTTTTTGTATTTCTTTTTCTAGCATCACTTATGTCTTAAGAAAGAAAAAGAAAGAAAAGAGAGAAAATTAGATTTTTTTCCCTAGGATCGCTTTGTGTATTTAGAAAAAAAGAGAGAAAAAAGAAAAAAGAAGAAACCGACAAAACATTAAATAATTATGTTCTTTAAAATCATATTAATTTTATTTGTTGTATCCTTGTGATCCCTATCAACATTTCTCAAAAGGACTTCACTAAAGTTTGTTGACATGACTGGACTTTTTCCAGATATCTATATTTAAATAATGAATGATTTCTCGAGATTTATGTTCCATTTGAATAGCACAAAAATTCTATCTGTGTATATTTCTTAGTAATACTTTGCATGGCTATGTGTTTTAAAGTGTTCCACTTGATCTATGTAAAATTCGATTGTTAACTTTTATGCTTTTGAACCTTTTAAGTTTTAATAAGTGGAGTATTAATTTTCTTGATTTAAGTGGACATGTACACGGTTTAATGAATAGAAAGTAACACAACAATCCAAGCATTTACAAACTCGTTTATACGTTTAGTTTCTAAGTAGCGTAGGTTAATTAAATCGAAATACCGTGTCCGTTCTGTATATTCATACTAATGTGTTCGGGATCTTATCCAAATTTAGACCGAAAGTTGGAGAAGATGGCCCGAACCTTGCTAATACCTATATTTCGCTTTGTGGTGCGGATTTGAGGACAGAGCGGAATCTGCAACAGTGCGTACCATACCAAAACGGACAGTATGTCGGGACAGGGCGGCCCTTGTTTTTTAGGACAGGGCACTTTATCTACCTTATTCATTAAGACACAGATTATATACACATATATCAATATATAAATATATGCACATGACAGTATAAGTTTTAACAATGTTCTTTACATTTACAACACATAATAATTAAGATCTTTCTATTAGAATCCTCATTATCGGAAATCATGAAAACAAACAGATAATGTAACTCGGGTGTGTCCATGCAATGTAAAAAGTTCAGCACTTTAAAATGGTAAGATATATTTAAAAAGAGATCGATCCAATATAAATTATTAAAATAAATATCTACCAGTGTACTAAACATTATGATATCATTCTGAAGTCTGCCAACCCCAAATTGACCGGATGAAATCTGTTTCGTTGGTAAAATTTGACACAGGACGCATATCCAGTGTTTCCCCACATGCTAGATTATCTTAAAATGGCGACGATTTGATCATTGAGCATCATATTGACTGTAGTCATGGTGTACAAAATCACTAACGATCTCTTAACCCACATAGAACGTGAACTCATCCCATTAGGGAGAGTCTCACATCATGGCCATATACTTAGCTTTAGGTTGATTTATACATATTTTATTCAGAATATTTATACATGTGCAAGTAATAACATTGCAACAATTACAGATTTTGGCTGAAAGCAAAATCTTAGGGAAGTGATTATCTGAGCTTAAGTATAATCAAGCCGGAACAAACTCTTATTTTTTGTAGGAATAGTCTTCGACTGGAGTTGTTTTATTACCGACAATATTACTGTATGTTAGTCATATTGAGTGTATCCAAAGGCTTTAATTACAGTTATACATTTCCCGCTATTTATTTTAAAAATAGAGAGAAATAAGAATCCCAAAGGAAGCCCAACAGGGCAAAATTGAAAATGTTGCAGGCTCGGTTTGATTGAGCCTGTTCATGGACGTTACTGTCAAGTGCAAACTACAGTCCACGCCCCCTAGCACCGGCTTAAGCAGAATTCAACATTTAAAATGAACTGGTACAATTTTGAATTTTGAAACATCCGCAGATGTGTTCATACAGCGGTTATCATGGAACCTTCAATGTGACACAGTAGTGCCATTCCATGAAAAGCGGCGTATGGTTCCCAAAGTATACAACTTTGATTACAGTAATCCTTCTTTTATTTCATTTTTACCTTTTCTCAGTTGGCTTGATGTGCCAAGACGATTAGTTTTGGGTGACAAAGCAACATGGCCACTTTGATTAATGATTGTCTGTCATTTTCAATACTTTGGCCTTTTTTAATATATTTCGATCAATTAATCGTCTTAGTGTATAAGTTACCTCCCTTTAGTATAAACAAGTATGGATAAAACTAGAATTTCCGTAGAAAGTTTTGTTTCTAAGACACTTCAACTTCTGGAAAAAGAGAGGACCTCAGAAATTGAAGAGACAAGGTAATATTTTTATGAAATCTATATCTTGAAAATATTTAATTTTTTTATTGTCATTAGTTTTCGCGACCTAGCATATTTTTTTCTGTTCGTTTTGTTAAAATTTTTCAGTAGATCTAATAAAACATTATTTCTTTGCAAAATTGAAAAAAAAGGTTTTTGTACGAAATAAGAGAAGCCCATATCCATATGTATTCTGTTCGTAACACACTGTTCGAGTTAATTCGGACATATTGGCCCTTTACGGGCAGCACGAAATACCCAAATATACCCAAATACACCCAAATATTGCCCAAATATACCCAAATATTGCCTAATTATACCCAAATATTGCCCAATTATACTAAAAATAAATATTTTATCCTAAAAAAGTGCTGTTTTTATCATGAATGCAATATACATTTTCACTAAGATATAATCAACCATACCCAAATATACATTTCCCTATCATTGTGTTTTGAACCAAAATACAGTCTATACTAGTATGTATACCATTAAAGCTATTTTTTAAATAACATGGACACTTGATATGAAATTTCAACAAAATTACACCTTAAAAATGTAAGTGTAGACAACAAATATCATATCTTGATTTAAAATTGCAAGTACATTCATAAAGAACCTATATAGTACTTAGATAAGCAAATGTCACAACTTTATTTTCTTACAACATCGTAACTGTCCATTTCAACGGAATGAATGAAAATTATAGCAGGCTAAGTCATATTATATTTAATAAATGTTTATTTATTTCTTATTATAATCTATATTTTATACAAACAAAAATAAATATTGCTATATTTGGGTATATTTGGGTGCATTTGGGTATATTTGGGTATTTCGTGCCGCCGCCCTTTACCAAATCAGCCACTTTTTTTCTAGATATTTTAAAATAGGAAGTGGCTAGCCGTATGGTCACGTACGACTAGCCGGGACACACTGTATTGGCTAGCCGTACGGCACTTTTCAAAATTATATGAAAGTCGAAAATGCATATGTTATTTTGTGTCTTTAAACGACGATTTTAATCAAATCTCCCCATTTGTCCTAGTGTGTTCACTTTAATAAAGATGCTCTGCAATTTTGCACAAAAAAAAATGAATATGTGTAAGCGTTGTATAATCATCTATCTTAATAAAATTAAGTGTCAAAGTTGCATGTAATAACGTCCTTAATTTTCATGCTTATGATTTGTATGAAAGATGAATTGTTAAATCTGTTAATTAAGCACATGGATCGAATAAATAATGATCGGAGGGGAATAAATAAATAAATAAAAAGATATTAAAAAAAATGGTGAAAAGGAAAAATAACTTAATAATGCAAACTTTCCTTAATGATGGACGATGGACAAACTTCTATACCGTCGGTATTTGACGCAAATTACCCCAATTATCAGAGCCCGACAACAATTATTTTCGGTGTATTTTTTTTTTTTTTTTTTTTTTTTTTTTTTTTTAATTTAAAAATTAAACTTAATGAAACAAAAATGATTATTATCAAATTGTGTTAACTATTTCAATTTGATGTTATTTAACTGCAACCAAACGCTATTTTTTCTCGACGTCTTGAGATGACAAAGTACGTACATTCTTTACTGTAGGCCAACACGTTGATTAATCTCTAAAAAGTAAACATTCTTGACTAAAATCCTCGCTTAAAGTCATAATTAACATATGCACTTTCATCTTCCATATATTTTTGAAAAGTGCCGTACGGCTAGCCAATACAGTGTGTCCTGGCTAGTGGTACGTGACTCACGTACGGCTAGAACTTTTGGCTAGTCGTACCGGTCTGTACGGCTAGCCACTTCCTCTAAAATAAGTTTCACATATACATGTTTTGTTCACCAAGAAGTAACCTTTTTTTTAAGATTCATAAACATTATTACTTCAGCTTATTGATAATTGAAGAATGATATGAAAAAGGCAAAGCCTCAAAGCAAGCTCAATTTTCTTTTTACTGTAAAATAGTTTAAAATAATCGTTCATTTTTATTTGTTTGGGTCGTCAGACCAAACAAATAATGGTAGCGAAATTTTAGACTCTAATGCTGTTAATTGCAAATGCCGAAAGTAGTCCGCTTTTTTGAAGCGGTTACTTCCCTTTATGTAACACTAAGCCGAAAAATTCAGGCGAGATCACTGCATAAATATGGTCACATGACAGGCGCATTAATTTTCAAGCAAAATAATTCCCGAATGGTCGAAGATTTCTAATATTGTTTTAT
This sequence comes from Ruditapes philippinarum, assembly GCF_026571515.1. NCBI lineage: Eukaryota > Metazoa > Mollusca > Bivalvia > Venerida > Veneridae > Ruditapes > Ruditapes philippinarum. The sequence continues at coordinate 23,240 of NW_026861680.1, read as the reverse complement.
TCTTTATATATATACATGCTTATAGTAAGCGCCATGATTATTCAAACAAGTGTTAAACAACAGTTATAAACCCTAATTTAGAATAATATGGTTTTTATTCAGGCCGTTAACATATAATTTCACCGTGGCCGAGTGGTTTGCGCGCTCGCTTAGGAAGCGAGAGGTCTGGAGTTCAAATCCCAGTTAAGGCAACTTTTTTTTTTTTCAAATTGTTTAAGTCAAATAAACATTGGATTGAATATCAGTGTTGTAATTAATCTTAAAGCCAATCTACTACAATTAAAACGCTTGAAAGCATTGGTGTCACTATACATAAACAAATTGTTTTATAATCTCACAACCTTCACCTTTCTGACATTCTGAGACCCAAACAAATTCAGCGCCTTTTGTGCTTTGATTATTTTACATTTTCCGTTTTAAAATTGTCATTCGGCAGGGCTCTCGTTTGACACGGGGATCCGGGTTTTGACTCGTGAAAATCAGGAAATGCACAAATTTGACACGTGATAAAATCTGCTCAAGAGTCAATTTGCCACCTGGGATTTTCAGCTATGCAATAATAATTACCTTAAATCCACACCTAATTACCTATCAAATCCTACACATGTTCAAATCACATTAAAAAAATGTCACCGTGTGTAATACACAGCATTGTTTATAGCCTGTGCACTGAAGCGCGACATCATTGGATGCAATTTGACAGCGCTAAAAATAGCTCTACACAACTGATAAGAATTACATACTTGAGGTGTCAATTATTGATTGCTTTTAAAGGTTTATAATATGTCTTTGATTTACTTGGAGTGCCTGTACATTTGTTATTTTCCATTAAATATTCCTAGTGCATTTTGTTATTTAAAATTAATATGATAAATAGCATACCAGTAAAGATATTTCTTTGTATTTTAAAATTTTAATCAGAAAAGCTGCTGCTTAGTTTATTCTTTCACAGTAAAGATGCTATTCTTTTTTTTTTATTTGTTTTTTTTTTGTTGTCTTTTTTTTTTTTTTTTTTTTTTTTTTTTTTGAGGGGGGGGGAATATATATATACATTATAACAAGGCATTTTTTCCATGTTAAATATTATCAATTTAGACTTGAGAATCTACACAAAATGACCTCCAAAACAGTAATTTTTGTAACATAAAAATGATTCATGTAGTCAAATGACACTAGAAAAAAATTATTTGACTCATGAAAATTTTGGCCAAAGAGTCTTTGACTCGTGAAATTCTGACCCTACTGAGAGCCCTGTCATTCGGTATTTTATACACTGCTTCCGTTTATTCTGGTTCCTCATTTCTATTATGGTTCCCATATAAGTGCGCAGGACACCAGTCAACGCTTCTGTTTTCAATCAGAGTACATCGGCTTTTATCGTTATTTTGTAATTCTGAAAGTTGCGATGTGTCAATTCAGTACTTCTGACAACCATCACCTAGCAGGTACTCGCTTTACTGTAAAGCCCGCTTTGCTAGCAGGCCCTTTGGGCCTGCCCCTCAATGCTGTGGGTTCAATCCCGACAGGGACTTTGGATTCTATCATGTGAGGAAACTATTCAGCTAGCTTACCAAATGTTGGTGATTCTACTCAGGTGCCCATTTGTGCGTGAAAATATGCATGAAAGGGGACATGAGGTCTTCCTCCACCAGTTAAGCTGAACATCTGTGACCATGACCTGTATAATGTGTTGGTGTGACATAAAACCCAATCTGATTCAAAAAGAAAGAAAAAATCCCCCAGGTCAAAGGGAAGGGCTTCTCCCCCTACCTGTGAAAAAAAACAACAACAAAAAACCTCTGGACATATAAATGATATATAATTAATATTAAGGAAACTAACATTAGTTTTATATTCATGTCTGTATAGGTCATTGACAGAGAAGTTGCCATCAAAAGAGCTTCAGCGTAGAGGTGTGTGCCTGTTGAAGCTACATATAAGCAGTAGGAAGACAGGCCTGTTTGGCAGAGTTATCATCAGTTTTGAGACCCATCTTGAAGCCCTTCCTTCCAACAGCTTCTCACCAGGTAAGTAAAGTAAATACAACTTAAGCTTGTTTGTTTCAAAGAAAAAGTTGACCTTATATGATCACTGTAGCCTTGTTAAAGTCATAGTCCTCGTGCAGAAAATTAAATATAGCCCATTATTCAAACATTTTAAAAGTTAAAACTTGGAATACTTGCATATGACAAGACAAGCTGCAATTGGTAGTTAAAGGTCATAATTTTGAAGCTAATATTTTTTTTAGTAACGCCCCTTTTTAACTTGTTAGATCCTCTGTTTTGAAGAAAAAGTTGTGCTATTATGATCGTTTGTACTTTTTGTAATCATGCAAAACACTAAAAAAATCCAGTTTGATTACATTCGTCTAATAAGCTGAACAAGAACATTTTATATTTCTAGGTGATATCATTGGTTTAAACACATCACAGGGAGACAACCAATCAGACAGCCTTGGATCAGGTCTTGTGACTAAAGTTAGCCAATCAGCTGTCAGTGTAGCATTTGATGAGTCACAAGACCTCTTTTCATTGGATGATGGGCCTAGTGATTATTACAAACTAACAAAACTGGCTAATGATGTCACTTATAAAAGGCTAAAGAGGTGAGGGACATATTTTAGGAGCAGATCTTTTGATCCAGTAGTATAATGTTTGACTACTTATCAAGGTTTTGCAGGATTGATGTCCACCCAAGGACTTTCAGTACTATTGGTCTTGAGGATGAGGCCTTAAAAACTCGGGTCACATATCGGCTCTTCACCAGGCATGTGCTAGGGTGCCGTGATGATAACTTGCACTTTCCATTTCCATCCATGAACAGGTTCAATCAAGCCGAGCCTGCAACATTTTCTTTTTTTGTCCTTTTGTGTATTCTTTAGGGATTATGATGTTCTCTATTTAACATAAAAAAAACAACAAATAAATCTCTTAAGGTGACAACGGAGTCAATTATCACTGAAAATACCTAAAATGAGATTTTTTGCTAAGTAGATTTATCAACCTTTTCTGAACACATTCGTGATTTAATTTTGGAAGCAGTTAGTCCTAAAAATGTGTTTTTAAACGTTTTAAAACGGTACCTATACTATTTGTATCTGCTATTTGCGTGACCTGTCGATTATCGATAATGCTCCGCCCCCTGTTGAGGCATCAATGAGGGAAATCGGTAGTTGCATATATCCGTGAATTACAGGTCCATACTGGTCCATACTTCTCGTAATACATGTATCATACAACTACCGTACATCTTTTATGAATATCTCAACATTTAGCCTTTTTTATAAATTAAGAAATTGTCGGCCAACGTAATGTATGAAACATAAATAATTAAGCATAGCGGCAAATCGCACGACCACGGGGTTGATTAAAAATGTAGTTGCTATAATATCCATAATGTTTTAAAATAATTTGTCTGTCCCGTTAATCTGATAGATATTTCATTGAGTTGATAGACTTTTGTACGGATTCAAGGGCTTACTTTACATTCAACCTCGTTTTCTAACAATGTCAAGTAAAACAACAACAAAAACAGACAACATTTTTTATGTGAACGCCTATATGACTTGTGGTAAGGTGTTCCTGGCAAATTTATAAACCATTTTAGATTGTCTAAGGATGATTATTTCTCTATGAATAAAAAAAAAAGATATTAAAATATATTCTCAGTGAAAATAATTGTTCGCCAGTAAATCGGACACAGTACTAATAAATCTGGACAAAGTATGTAATTTATTGTCTATCCCGGTAGAAACTGGATCTCTATGCCGTGCATAGATGATATTCATGATAATAGAAGTCAAGAAGGCCAGATCATATTGATCGAGTAATACCTTTTATTAGTCCCCTACCGGTTTATCGGAGGGGACTTTAGGTTTACCCTCCGTCCGTCTGTCCGTCAGTCCGTCCGTCTGTCCGTCCGTCAGTCCGTCCGTCCACAAAACTGGATCCCGCGATAACACAAAAAGTACAAAAAATATTTTAATGAAACTTGGTATATGGATAGATGGCAGTATGGAGATTATGCACGTCTTTTTTTTTTCTTCCTATGTTGAAAATTCTGGTTGCTATGGCAACAAATAGACTGAAAATATGGCAAATTTTACACATAACCTGGATCCCGCAATAACGCAAAAAGTACTGAAAATTTTTTTATGAAACTTGATATATGGATAGATGGCAGTATGGAGATTATGCACGTCTTTTTTCTTTTTTTCCTATGCTGAAAATTCTGGTTGCTATGGCAACAAATAGACTGAAAATATGGCAGATTTTACACATAACCTGGATCCAGTGATAACGCAAAAAGTATTGAAAATATTTTTATGAAACTTGACATATGGGTAGATTGCAGTATGGAAATTATGCACATCCTTTTTCTTATCTTCCTGTGTTGAAAATTCTGGTTGCTATGGCAACAAATAGACTGAATTTCAAGATTTGTTATTCTAGTTTTTTAAGTTTTTTCACTATAAGTTCTTTATTTCTTAAGGTATTTTCTTCAAACTTTAAAAATAAGTTGCTAGTCATCAACCACACATCATATGTGACAAAGTTTACAACTCTAGCACAAAATTTATCAGAATTACCTCCCTTGAACTTAAAATTTTCATGAAAAAAAACATTGTTTTTTTTTAATAACTTTTTTTTTTCTGAACGTATCTACTTCAAACTTCATATAAATGTTCTTATTATCACTCAACATTTGTGAGTGTTGCAAGACTATTTCCAGAATTATCCCCTTTTGAACTTAGACTTTTTTTTTTGAGAAATTGGTAATTTTTACTCCAACTTCTTCAATCATGATAGAATTTTCTTCAAACTCCCACATCATTATAATATGACAAGGTTTATAAATCTAGCATCCATATTTCCAGAATTATCTCCTCCTTAAACTTTTAATTTTTCCTATTTGTTCTTTTAACTTTCATTTACTTCAATTTCAAAATAAATATTCAATATTCATACCTTCATTACTAATTGTTCTTTGTTACAATCACATCATGTATGACATCGTTATCTCCTTTTTTTTTAAATCTTGCTTTTAAAATGTTATATTTTGATAACAGGGATGTTTAAAAAATAACTTTAGACTGTCCTTCAGTCCATCTGTCTGTCTGTTCACTGTGATCACTTTTAAAGAACTTTTTCAACAAATTTACTTAAAATAGAAACATAAGTGAATGGCCCTTCAGAATGTTGCTTGGGCTCTTACCGGTAGGGGACTTATGGATTGCTTGCAATACTATGATAATTGCTTGTTTCTATTAAATTGTGTGAAGCATTATCAATTTGGTGGAAAAAAATATATAACATCCCGTTCTTATTTGTACATCTACCATGGACTTTAAAAGACCGTCAGAAGCTCAGTTTGTTGTTATTTTATTTTATATTTTAACGGAATTTCATACACGAATACACAGGCAGAGGGACACTGGTATAATACAATAATACTGCTGCTGATAATAATAATACACTTCAAAAAGGAAACAATTAAATACCCCGCTAGCGGTGCGCAAATGCATTCCATTTCCCCCCACTGAGTGCCTCAAATTTTACCGATAGTTACGTGACATGTGCGACAGATATCAGACGAACAGTAAATCACGTTAAAAATTGAAGAAATTTCGACTATAAACTGATATTAATCAGCAGCTTTTTAATTGGTCAGATGTCACTGGGTCATAAAATGTTGTTAGAGTATGTTACCGCAACTTGTGATCCTCTCTGGTGCGATATTTGTGTATTATGCAATTATTTAGCGTGAAACGTAGGGGTCCGAGAGAGAACAGCCGATTTATGACACTTCGTTTGATGCGTGTCGGGCTAACTTTGAATCGGCATAACTTTTTTAAGAATCAAGCAATTAACATGCGGTTTAAAGCACATGAAAGGAAATTCATTTTCGGAGGGAACCGTGTCAGGGATTTTTGTTTGCTCAATCAGCCACTTAATTATCTTTGATTACGTAATATGTATGGTGAAAAAAGTCGCATAAAATGTTTGACGTTACGTAATATTTTTTTGAGAAAAGATAGAAAAAAATTGAGACACGGTTCCCTAGATAATATAAGTATGGTTATTTTCCAAAAGTTTGATGACAAAAAAATAAAAAATGACTTTGATATGACGATTTAAAATTTTAGGATTTTTATTCAAAATCAATCATTTACAAAGGCATTTTTTTCAAATATGTTATTTTTTATGATGATCAACGACATTTAATGCACAAAGATTAAATAAATAACAATCATTACTAAAATAACTTGGTTTAAATGCCATTTATGTGAGTACCACGGCAAGTGTCTGTTGTCACCTTAAATTGGCAACTGCTGTATTACAGAATACCCAGAAAAAGGTAACTCAAACGGGTTTCACAACATTGGCAAGCAAAATAAGGAAAGATACAAATTGATGTCATTTAATCATTTCTTCTTAGATTCTGTCTCTTCTTTGTTTGATTTCTATTATACCTTTTAGAAATTGTTCTAAAATCAAAACTGCCCATGTCGTGAGTAGTACCGCCTCCGTGGTCGAGGGGTTAGAGTCGATGACTTCTAATCAAGTTACCTCTCTGGTGTGGGTTCGATCCCCGGGAGATGCTTTTGTAGTTAAGTGCGGAGGAAGGTAGTCTAGTACTGGTGTAACTCTCCAGGAACGATGGTTAGGAAACTACCCGCCTATATGACTGAAATACTGTTGGGAAAAGGCGTAAAATAAAACAAACAAACAAAAATGTTGTGAGTATAGAACCAGGCTAGTCTAAATACCAAGGTAGTCTACTTGGCAAAGTTTGTTTAACTATACATACATGTAAAAAAACATGATAAAATGCATAAAATAGCAATAAATTTATTCCATGATGTTTTTTTAAAATTTAGAACTCTAGGAAATCTGTCAAAGGTTCAGCGTGGGGAGTGTGCAAACTTGGTGTCTGTGCTTTTTGATGAACAGCCCCTCTCGCCTCCAAACAATATACAAGGTAAATGTTTATGCCAAACATAGAATGTTCATTAAACTAGTAATTTTAAATGGAATAATCACATGTAGTTTACATGATTATTTGAGCCGCGTCATGACAAAACCAACATAATGGGTTTGAGACCAGCATGGATACAGACCAGCCTGCGCATTCCCGCAGTCTGATCAAGATCGATGCTGTTCACTGTCAGTTTCTCTACTAGTTATAGGGTTTGTGAGCGAACAGCATGGATCCTGACAAAACAAAATGGGTACCAGGACTTGACAAACAAAATGGGTACCAGGACTTGACAAAACAAAATGGGTACCAGGACTTGACAAAACAAAATGGGTACCAGGACTTGACTAAACAAAATGGGTACCAGGACTTGACAAAACAAAATGGGTACCAGAACTTGACTAAACAAAATGGGTACCAGAACTTGACTAAACAAAATGGGTACCAGGACTTGACTAAACAAAATGGGTACCAAGACTTGACAAACAAAATGGGTACTAGAACTTGACTAAACAAAATGGGTACCAGGACTTGACAAAACAAAATGGGTACCAGGATTTGACTAAACAAAATGGGTACCAGGACTTGACAAAACAAAATGGGTACCAGGACTTGACAAAACAAAATGGGTACCAGAACTTGACAAAACAAAATGGGTACCAGAACTTGACAAAACCACATTGGTACCAGGACTTGACAGAAGAAAATTAAAAGTTCACATCATACATTGAAACAATGCTAACAGATATTGCCTCTTTTACAGACTTGAAGTTTATTAATGAGAATCTAGATGAGTCGCAACAAGATGCCGTCCAGTTTGCTCTGGCACAGAAAGAGTTAGCAGTGGTTCACGGGCCACCAGGTACAGGGAAAACTACGACAGTTATTGAGATTATACTACAGGCTGTTAAACATGGAAATAAGGTTTGTACACAATGAAATTAAAATTTGAATAATTTTTGTGTTTAATTACATTTCTTCTGATATTCTATATGCTTCATAAGGTGCTTGATAACATGTAAAGCTTGATTATAAGAAGTATAATTATGTTCGGATTCTTTCATGTGAGACAGCTATCCAGCAAGAAGGTTCATAACTCAAACACCAATATTTCATATCTTCTTTTAAATGATATCCTTGAAACAGTGGCTTTATTATAAACAAAGTCATCAACTGGTACGCTCACCTCACCCCCACCTCCCACATGCCAGATGAAATTGTCAGCAACTGTAAAACTAACAGAAAGACTTGTCTGATATTCAAGTATTAATGTACATACAGTTAAACTCGGTTCCCTCGAACTCAGATCTCTCTAATACCTCCCTTTGCTTGAACTCGTCAACCAGTCCCGGCAAAATTCCTATATAACGTATATTTTTCTACTTGGATTGCTCGAACTCTGATCACTCAAACTCTCAAACCTGATCTCTGTTCCCTTCAGCAGAAATATAATGAAAATCACACCTTTTTGTCGAACACAAAAAGACAACAAAATTTGTTGATCGACATGTTGAATAAGTAACAGTTAGTGTCTCATGTTTTTAACACCTTGTGATCATGATATTGTTTATTATCCCTCGCCGAAAGTCGGCGGGGGATATAGATATAGTCTCCGTCCGTCCGTCCTTCCGTCCGTACTTCCGTCCGACATTTTTGTCCGGAGCATATCTCAAAAAGTATTTAAGATATCAACTTGAAACTTCATAGGTTGATAGATCTCATTGAGGAGGAGTGCAGTGCACAAGAATGATAACTCTACCTGTAATAATTTTTGAGTTATTGCCCTTTGTTATTTTTCATACTTAGGTTTTCACCTGAGTGACGCATAACTCATAATAATTATTGAGGAGGAATGCTGAGCACAAGAAAGATAACTCTTCCCATTATAATTTTTGAGTTATTGCCCTTTGTTATTTTTCATACTTTTTGTCCGGAGCTTATCTCTAAAAAAGTGTTAGAGGTATCAACTTGAAACTTCATAGGTGGATAGATCTCATTGAGGAGGAGTGCAGCACACAAGAATGATAACTCTACCCTGCATAATTTTTGAGTTATTGCCCTTTGTTATTTTTCATGCTTAATTTTTGTCCAGAGCATAACTATAAAAGCCTTTGAGATATCAACTTGAAACTAAATAGGTGGATAGATCTTATTAAGGAGGAGTGCAGCACACAAGAATGATAACTTACCCTGCATTATTATTCAGTTATTGCCCTTTGTTATTTTCAGCCATCAGTATTCACATAGGTTTCAAATCACTTCAAGAGGTTTTATTGAAGCAAAAGAGTACTTTAGCACCAGATATTTGAGATGTCTGTGTACTAGTAAATGCAATGTCACTTCTATCCAACTCTTTAAAGGACAACAAGCAGTCTAACTATTCAACTATCAAGATATTTCGGAAGTAATCACTTCAGCCATCAGTTTTCATTACCAAAAGACCTCTTAAAATTGAATTATTCTGCTCTACTACATATATATTCTTCAAATGAGCAAACACATTCGGCGAGGGATGGCCATGTTGACATGGCTGTTGTTTATTCTGTCTTTAGTAATGATACAAAGAATATACCTTGCGAAATAAGTGAAATAAGCAAAAGTCAATACAGCCATATAATATTCATGCACGGCTTTTATTACAGATGTGGTTCATGAAAGGTGCTGTTGATTATCTATCTATAGAATGATACTTGTACATGTTTATTTAAGTAAATGACTACAAAAAGATTCTGCCGTAAAATGATTGTTTTAATCTTTTATGACTTCCACTGCGAAAAAGACATGGATATACGGAAGTGGACGGAATTCCGTATATCATTAATATACGTGTAAGAATACGGGAAACTTGAAATACGGAGATGTACGGGACCATATATTATATCAGTCCGTATATGACTAGTATACGAACTCCGTACACTCGTAATATACGGGAACTTTGATATACGAAGTCCGTATTTTACTAATATACGGAATTTTTATAACAAGTCCGTATATTACTAAAATACGAAATTCCGTATTCGTGCAAATACGGCTTCTGTATATAGAAATAGCGAATGAAAATTTACTTCTGAATAGCCTATTTCCTGTAAGAGTAAAGAAATAGTCTGATCATATATTTCTCAAACATTTGACATTTAACACAATGCAAAATTTCCTGGAGTTATTAACGCTTCAATTGCGTACAAATAATTTGGTTAGTGAACAGGACGTGTAAGACATCCACCTGTAACATGCAGACGCGGTATTCTAGCTCAATACCGCTTGGTTTGCTTTTTAGCATACACAGATAAATAGCGAATACTTTACAATTGCGATTGACGATTAGATAGAACTGTTTTGCATCTATGGTGAATCATGCTATTTTGTAATTTCCTTTTTATTATTATTATAATATTTTATAATGATAAGCCAAACATGAGAAAATGATAAAGTTGAAATTGTGATGTTCAAGACATGAATTAATTATAATAAAATCTGTGAAGTTGAAATCGTGAAAATTAAAATAATTGTGAAATCACGAAGATGAAATCGGGATTGTCCACACATCAATTAAATTTTACTTTGATATATGTCCTATAAAATATAGGCTATACATAATATAATACATGTACTTGCATATGTAAAAAAAACAATGATATCTCATTCATTCATTTATTCATTCATTCATTCATTCATTCATTCATTCAATCAATCAACCATTCATTCATTCATTTATTCATTTATTTATTCATACATTCTTCATTCATTACTCATTTATTCATATATTTATTATTTATTTATTTATTTATTTATTTATTTATTTATTTATTTATTTAATCAATCAACCAATCATTCATTTATTTATTCCTACATTCATTCATTATGTCTCCCCCTCTTCGGGGGGAGACATATTGTTTTTGCCCTGTCCGTCCGTCAGTCCGTCCGCTCTTAGGGGAGAGACATTGTGGGGTATTTCTTAAGTCTATATGGTATTTATGGGTTAAAATCACATGTGGGGTCGACCCCACATGCTGATTGAGATTGATCGTTTATTTTTGTCGTTCTGGGTCTAGAAAAAAAGACCCCACAAATTAAAACCTATTGTTGGTTGGACTCGGAGTACGGACAACACCGTAAATTCCACAAAAATTCAAAGGGAGACTAATCTTAGATGTTTTCTTATCACGTGATGCAAAACTAATCGAGTGCTTCGGCTTTTTCCATAGGGAGGTCATTTTGAGCATGCGCACTTCGCCGGCGTATTGCACATGTGTAATAATGGCTGCCTTGTCAAGGTAAGAGTTTGCTTGTGCTGTTTTTATTTTATGTACTATTAAGGTTTGTTGGTGTCTTTTAGGAAATATTTATGTTACATCCGGGTCACAAATATCCGGGTCAAAACCGTGAATTACTTCCGTCTCGCCATTTTTCAACGCGTCTTTATGTAATTCAGAGTGGGTGGAGTAGTGTTGAACAGATTAAAATTTGAATACTGCTAACGACTATACGCTAATAAAAAATGGAAAGTTTTAAGCATTTGATTTTTTTGAATTCAATACTTCTGTTTATAATCGCATGTATTTTACCTAACAATTTTAATTGTATTCCATTCGTTGGAACGAAGTTAAAATTACCATGGCTCCAATTAGGTCTATAGAAGTGCTGATTGTGTCCAAACCAGTTGTTTGGAACTTAAAATTGATGATGTCCTACATGCTTTTAAATGGATTAGGCTGTAGATTTATATCTCGGTTCATTAAAAATGAAATACTCAGGAAATGTATGGGTTTGAAATATATGAGCAATCAGAAGTTCAGGAAATAATGGCATTCTGTGAGTTTTATAACATTAATGTCAATATAAGTGCAACAGTTTGCAGAACTTGCCTTAAGACAGCCAACTACAGGTATATATTTGAATGTGTGATATTTTTCTTTTTGCTATTTATATTTTTCTACTTACAAAAAAAGTTAAAATGTTATTTAAATATATGGTATGCCTTTTATAATGCATATTTTTTTGCCTGTTATTGACAGTGTGAAATCCCTGGCATTGTAAAAGGAAAAGAGTCAACTCGGCCCTATACCAACTCGGCACGGGTCAACTCGGCACGGGTCAACTCAGCCCACTTTACAAAAATATATAGAGCTCTAACGTATTTACTTTGCTTTGCATGTTGTTAAGGTAAATGAATAATAAGAAATATCTTATTATTATTATATAATGATGCATTGTACCTCTGCTGAAATAAAATATGTTTAGAAAAAAAAGTTATTTATTTGTCTTGCAGATTCGATAAAATTAATATAGACACAGCACGATTATCAAACCTGGGAAGAAAAAATATGAACAGATTGATAAAAATATCTTCATATATTTTCTTCCAGGTCCGAAACTTGTGCCTGTGAATATAGATATAATAAAAATGTGTTTCCTTAGATGCATTTTGTTTGTAAAGTAATTTTCAAAAAAAATATGAAACAAAAAAAGTGTTTACTTAATAGCATAAGCTTCTAATTAATTGCAGGTGGTCACTAATCAAATTTGAATGAATGAGTCAATCATAATTATCACCTAAATTAATCGGTATCTTTAACATACACATTGATCAATAAAAATAGCCCGTGACAATAGGAGTCCTTTGATGTCCTTTTACCCATTTTCAAAAGTGGGCCGAGTTGACCCGTGCCGAGTTGGAACAGGGCCGAGCTGACTCGGGGCCGAGTATGTTTTAGGGCAGAGCTGACCCGGATTCTTGTAAAATATGTTTGAAAGTCTCTCATTCTACAGGATGTACTATGTGCAGGAAACAATTATTATTTTCTACTCTTTTACTTCATTAAATACTACTTTAAATTACGAAGGGACTGTAGGAGTATTTGATCTGATTTTACACACTAATTATATTCCCAACCAATTTTTCCTCCATTTTTTTCTTTAAGTTTTTGGGTTAAATGTCTATAATGTATGGGGTTAACATTGTTGTCAATGATAATTGTCACAATTTGTGGGGTTTCATCAGTGAACTTTTTTTTGTCTATCAAGTTGTGGGGCTATATTTCCACAGTGTATAACGTTTACAAATTTTGTCCATAATAAGTGTGTGGTTTTCATCAGTGACCTTGATTTTAATTAATTTATTTTGTGTGTTTTGTCTATCATGTTGTGGGGCTATATGTCCGCAGTTTATGGGTTAACATTTTTTGTCCATAATAAGTGTGGGGTTTCAACAGTGAACTTCATTTACTTTAAATAATTTTTGTCTTTTTTTTTGTCTATGACATTATGGGGTTTTATGTCCAACTTGTATTTGATTAACTTTTTTTGTCCATAAGTGTGGGGTTTTTGCAGAAAATTGAATTTTGAGTAATTTTTTTTGGTGGTTTTTTGGCCCATAAAGTGGTGGGGTACAGCCTGAAAAAAGTGCTTAAATTTGTGTACTTTTTTTAAAGTGCTTCCAAATGATAAAAGTGCTTTAAAGTCCTTTAAATTTGACTGCTCTTTTCAAAAGTACTTAAATTGCTGCTTATGTGCTTGAAAATGATTGAATGACATAGAATATATATAAGAAAAAAAAATTATTATGTTTTGCACTGATGAAGGCATATAGCCGAAACATATGCTATAAAAAATTACTGAATGTTCGTGTTTGTGTGGCATGTCTGTTTATAGAATATATACATGTATGTAAGTGTCGGTAAAATCCACAGTTGACAAAAACAAATCTTGTATAGTAACAAAATCAATGAATTTTGATATGTTTGCACAATGTAACAAACACAAACTCCAGTTGATTTTGCAGTACACTTCAACCCCTATATATTGCGTTATATTTTGCACAATATAACAAGCACAAATACCAGTTGTTTTTGAAGTACATGGTCATGTTGGGGTCCAAGGTCGTGACAATACATTTTAACCATATAACTGCTTTATCCCACCTGCTGCAATTACGTACAGAATATTATTGATAAAAAGGCGACTGATTGATTATGACAACCACTGAAGAAAGAAAAAAAACTAAATCAGGCATTTTTGGGGCCGTCTGGGTTATTAGTGTCCTAATTACAATTGTTTATTGCACTTGACTGTCACAAGTGTGTTTTTTTTTAGTTTAGTGTGTTGGGGGCCAGGTCCTGTGAACATTGCCTTTGCCTTGTTGATCTTTGTTCTTGTTTTTTTTTTGTAGCAGAAAATTTAGTGTGACTTAAAGTGTAGCCAGAAAATGTGTATTCAACAAAAATGGCTTTAAAGTTAACGGTTGAAGGAAAAACATGCTTAAAAAGTTCCTATAATAGGTTGTTAGGTTATATGTTCATTATCATATTTTGCTTGACTATTTCGAAATTATTCCCTCTTGAACTTGGAATTTATGTTAATATGTTAACAAATATTTTTTTCTATAACTTAAAGATCCTGTAACACATTTTTTTCATGGTTTAATGTCATAAATATGATGCTTAAATTAAGATCTGTCAATATTATAAGTTCAAATAAGCATTATTTATAAAGATATTACCCAATTTAACATTTCATGTGAATAAAGGGAGGTAATAAGAAATTAATTTTCTATGAAGTCAAATTTTCCAATAAGAAATAAATGCATGGAATTTATTGATTAAATATAATGCGCACAAATATTTGCAGTAAACATTTAACATATTCTTGTTTTATTGTTTTATTTGCATAATTATATACATATATAATTTTTGCAAGTGTGGTATACACACAGTAACAATATTAATCACAAAACTCTGTATCTTTAATACATAATAGATTTTTTTTGTCTTCCTTAAGTACTGTGTCCAGTATTTTAGCTTTGCTGTCTCCGGTGACAGCTCTTGTTTGTCTATAGGTTGTGGGGTTATATGTCCATAATGTGCAGGGCTAACAATTTAGTCCATAAGTGTGGGGTTTCATCATAAAAATTCATTTTGAAAAATTTATTTGACTTATTTGTTGTGGGGCTATATGTCCAAAGTGTGGGGTTAACATTTTTTTGTCCATGAGTGTGGGGTTTAATAAGAAAATTTCAATTTTAATGATTAATTTTTGACTTTTTTGTTTATATAGTTTTGGGGTTATATGTCCATAGTATGTGGGGCTTACATTTTTGTCCATGAGTGTGGGGTTTAATAAGAAAATTTCATTTTAAATTATTCTTTTGACTTTTTTGTCTATATAGTTGTGGGGTTATATGTCCATAGTATGTGGGGCTTACATTTTTGTCCATGAGTGTGGGGTTTAATAAGACAACTTCATTTTAAATGATTAATTTTGACTTTTTTGTCTATAGGTTGTGGGGTTAAATGTCCATAGTGTGTGGGGCTTACATTTTTGTCCTTGAGTGTGGGGTTTAATAAGAAAAATTCATTTTTAAATGATTAATTTTGACTTTTTTGTCTATAGGTTGTGGGGTTAAATGTCCATAGTGTGTGGGGCTTACATTTTTGTCCATGAGTGTGAGGTTAATAAGAAAATTTCCATTTAAATTATTAATTTTGACTTTTTGTCTATAGGTTGTGGGGTTATATGTCCATAGTGTGTGGGGGCTTACATTTTTGTCCATGAGTGTGGGGTTTAATAAGACAACTTCATTTTAAATTATTAATTTTGACTTTTTTGTCTATAGGTTGTGGGGTTAATATGTCCATAGTGTGTGGGGCTTACATTTTTGTCCATGAGTGTGAGGTTAATAAGAAAATTTCCATTTTAAATTATTAATTTTGACTTTTTTGTCTATAAGTTGTGGGTTATATGTCCATAGTGTGTGGGGCTTACATTTTTGTCCATGAGTGTGGGGTTTAATAAGACAACTTCATTTTAAATTATTTATTTTGACTTTTTTGTCTATATAGGTTGTGGGGTTATACGTCCATAGTATGTGGGGCTTAACATTTTTGTCCATGAGTGTGGGGTTTAATAAGAAAATTTCATTTTAAATGATTAATTTTGACTTTTTTGTCTATATAGTTGTGGGGTTATATGTGTCCATAGTGTGTGGGGCTTACATTTTTGTCCATGAGTGTGGGGTTTAATAAGACAACTTCATTTTAAATGATTAATTTTGACTTTTTTGTCTATATAGTTGTGGGTTATATGTCCATAGTATGTGGGGCTAACATTTTTGTCCATGAGTGTGGGGTTTAATAAGAAAATAATTTCATTTTAAATGATTAATTTTGACTTTTTTGTCTATATGTTGTGGGGTTATATGTCCATAGTGTGTGGGGCTTACATTTTTGTCCATGAGTGTGGGGTTTAATAAGACAACTTCATTTTA
Source organism: Ruditapes philippinarum (assembly GCF_026571515.1). Classification (NCBI taxonomy): domain Eukaryota; kingdom Metazoa; phylum Mollusca; class Bivalvia; order Venerida; family Veneridae; genus Ruditapes; species Ruditapes philippinarum. Next base: position 7,000 of record NW_026861680.1, on the reverse strand, counting down.
AATGATTAATTTTGACTTTTTTGTCTATATAGTTGTTGGGGTTATATGTCCATAGTATGTGGGCTTTCATTTTTGTCCATGAGTGTGGGGTTTAATAAGAAAATTTCATTTTAAATGATTTATTTTGACTTTTTTGTCTATAGGTTGTGGGGTTTATTGTCCATAGTATGTGGGGCTAACATTTTTGTCCATGAGTGTGGGGTTTAATAAGACAACTTCATTTTAAATGATTAATTTTGACTTTTTTGTCTATAGGTTGTGGGGTTATATGTCCATAGTATGTGAGGCTAACATTTTTGTCCTAATAACCCCACTAATAGACAAAATAAAATTATTCAACATGAAGTTTTCTGATGAAACCACAAATACATTACAGACAAAAAATGTCAACCCCATAAAATGTGGACATATGTCCTTCATGTATGGGGGTAACAATGTTTGTCCATAATATGTGTGGGGTTACACAAGAAAACTTCATTTTTAAAAAATATATTTTGCCCTTTTTATCCATTACATTTTTTCTTAAGTAAGTGTATGGTTTCATCAAGAAACTCCATTAAATTATTGTTATTTTATTGTGTGTTTGCAAATCCTTCTGATGTTGATTGATTACTCTTTCAGACCAGATTCTTTGACAGGGTGTATGATATGGGCCCAACTGCAAGGCATACCTAAGACAATGAGATGGCCAGTAAAAGTTGTGACTTTGCCACTTGTTACTGCAATTCTGATCGTGCCTGGTAAGTTTAATATATGATATGTCTTTTTTTGCTTTATAAATTGGCCCTTTATTGATACACATAACATTTAATCAGATTTAGTAACTTCCTCGGGGTGCTTTTTTTACTTTATAAATTGACCCTTTATTTATACACATAACTTTTAACCAGATTTAATTACTTCCTCAGGGTGCTTAAGTGAGAAACTTCTGAAGGCAGTCTGACATGTGCTTGTTTTAAACTGAAGCTTTCAATAAAAATGATTTTGCTTCAAAAATCATTTGTCACATAACACGAGACCCATTTTTTCATGCAAGTTATAGTTTTCAGATATAGGCATATCACCATTGAATTTAGTGCAACATGCTGTGACATTGGTCTTACCTTGATGTCATATTTTTAAAACCTCCATTGATTATTATGCTATTCAAAACATATAATATGACCTTGACCCCAAATTTTTAGACACTGCATTATATATTAGTGTACAATTTGCCTAAAAATAACAGAAGAAGTCAGTTAAGGTAACTTATTGGAAGCGATAAACAAATACCAAAAAAAAAAGATTGATTTTGAGACACAAAATAAAAGCATTAAAATTTTTTTGGGTTTTGATTTGATCCTTTCTCTGAAAACCCTTTTTTTTTTGAATAACAAAAAGATTTAACCAAAAAACAAATTTACATTTTGCTCTTTTTAAAAAATAGGGTTTTGGTGAAAGGATTGTATCCCAAAATCTGGGAAAAAGAATTTAAAAAGGTAGGGATAAAATGCATTATAAATTTATTTATTTATAATTTTCTCAAATTTCATACTTTGAAAACAAAAAATTTGGGCACTATATTTGATTACCCGGCTTAAATTTGGAAAAAAAGTAAAACAAGTTGAAGAATTTCAAATTAACAACCCTTTTATTTAAAGGAAAACTGCTGCAGAAAGTAATATTTTGTTTTTTAAAAATTTTTTGAAAAAATTGATTTTTTTTTCCCAAAAACATGTTTTTTTATTTTATATCTAAAACACTATTGCTTCCTTATTTTGTGTTACTCTATTTCTTGCAAAAATTTTCCCTGCAGGTTTTTTTTTTATTAGGCTTTGGGATGTAGCCCTGGCCTTCAACTTTCGGGGAAGTTAGCACCATTCAATGACAAATTGTGCCACAAAAACTGACATGGGAATAGAATTAACGGGAGGTCTATATTGACTACAAGTTGCAACATGTGTGGCAAGGCATTTTGTCACAATAATAAAAACCCCATAATAAGGTACTGAATATATGTTTATACACAGGAAGTGTAGCCATATTTAAAAATGGATGCTTGCCAGGTCAGGAATGGAATTGTATCTCCTTAAAAATGGATGAGATTAACATATTAATTTGTATTTTGTGTGTAATTTTAGGTATCATATTAGTTTTTATGATGGTTATATCTTTTGTAATATTGAGGTATGTTACAAGAATTATTAATACCTTAGAAACTTGGGACAGTTTAATGAGACCTGGGCCTAGTTGCTAGTCCTTCATGCTGTTGTGTTTACATTTAAAAGGTAATGTTTTCGTTTTCATAAATATATAGATCAGATGTGGTTCATTTAGTGTATTTGAACTTGTGTTTATCAATAAATGTTCTCTAGTGTCTAGTCTACATATGACAAGGAAGATTGGATATGGTGTATATATTACTAAGCACAACAACATGTGATATTCAAGTCAATATGCTCAGTAATAAAGGACACTTAACTTCTGTGACTATTTATTTTGTCAAAATATCTCAATTAGTGGTGTATATTGTATGATAGACCCAAGGTCAATTTTACTTTTATGATGTTATTTATAATATTCCAAATACCCCAGAAGATCATATACCCAGCCTTGTATAATGACATGCATGATAAGAGGGAAAAGGTACCTAGACCAGTTTTTTATTTTTTTGCAATGCAATGGAAAACATTACCTTTATTAAAATAATCAGTTTATCGTTAAGTTTTAGAAATTTTTAGAATTCATTATGATGAATTATACAAATTTTTATGCGGGGTATGCAGTTTATGCAGCATGAGTACCTTTATTTCACTGAAATTTCACAGAAACAATTAATATTTTTCCACATTGATATAGGTTACTGGTAAGGTTTGCAAATTTTAATAAAATTCTGAAAAAATATTCGTATCTGATGTTTGGAATCAGTTTGATAGTCATATACATGTTGACACTAGGATTAGACCCCTTAATAAAAAACTGTGACTATATAATATTTTTTTGTATTATTATACTGAATTTTCAAACAAGATACCTTGCTAATTTTTTTACAATATTCATCATAAAGGTATGAAAATTTACTGATGCACAGAGCCAGTTTATACAGAAAACATTAAAACCCACTATTTTGTATATTGTTACAGGAACAGGAAATAGCAAGCAGCCATCTTGGATTTATCATGTGCTTTTATGGAAATTGAAAATTGTGGAATTATTTTTTTTTAAACAGTTTATATTAAATGTTCAACTAATTACTTTTTCAAGAAAAATGACTTTTTTTATTGGAGGAACTAGTTATGGAAGAAAATAGAACTGCACGTTCTTATATCAGATTGAAGAGATGTGCACATCTATTTGCATGTGTAGAATTTTGCAGTGTTAAAAATTTTGATTTCCATGTGGATGAATACAGTAAACGAATTTATTTATTTGACAACAAAAGTGTAAGAGAACTTTGGCAATTTATTTTGAACTGTGAATATAGAGGAGCTTGTATTGTAAATATAATTCCAGATGTTGTACCTGAGTGATCAATGTGGTTGGTTGATTTTGTTAACATTTTGTAAGTACCTGTCAAGTCTCATGCTTAAAGTACAGGCAACGGGACTCCCAACAAAAGTTGTGATATGCGGGGAGCTAGTTTCGTCGCAAACAGCAACAAATTTTATGCTATAGAGCGAACTTTTGTTGCAGAGCGCGGACAGATCTACAGTGAAAATTTGCTCACTAAAGCAATTTCACGACAATGTTTTAGCAAATTTTTGCCATTAAACTAAATTTACTAATGGTCAATAAATGGAAATACATAAATGTGAATAATTTCATTTTTGTGTCGCCTTGAAAAGGTGACATATAGGGGTTACTTTTGTCGGCGGTGTCGGCGGCGGCGGCGTCGGCGTCGTTGTCGGCGGCAGCGTCCCCTAAGGCTTGTCCGGAGCATAACTCAGTCACTATAAGTCTGATTGACTCCAAACTTGGTATGTTTACTTCTTTCAATAACCCTAAGTAGAGTGCACAAGAACCGTTGCTCTGCACTACTTAATTTTTGAGTTATTCCCCATAGTTAATTAATTGCCCTTAGTTGATTTTCATACCTTAATTTTGTCCGGGCCATTCTCCAAAATATAAAAGCTATTTACTTGAAACTTCATAGGATGATAGATCTCATTAAGAAGAAATGCAGTGCACAAGAACCAGTACTCTGCACTTCCTAATTTTTGAGTTATTGCCCTTTGTTAATTTTCATACTTTATTTTTGTCCGGGCCATTTCTCCTAATGTATAAAAGCCATGGACTTGAAACTTCATAGGATGATAGGTCTCATTAAGAAGAAGTGCAGTGCACAAGAACTGGTACTCTGCATTTCTTATTTTTTGAGTTATTGCCCTTTATTTATTTTCATTTTTTAATTTTGTCCGGGCCATTTCTCCTTAAGTATTTCTCCTTAAGTATAAAAGCTTTGGACTTGAAACTTCATAGGATGATAGATATTATTATTAAGAAGTGCAGTGCACAAGAATCGGTACTTTGCATTTCTTAATTTTTGAGTTATGGCCCTTTGTTAATTTTCATACTTAATTTTTGTCCTGGCCATTTCTCCGAAAGTATAAAAGTTATGGACTTGAAACTTCATATAGCTAATAGGATGATAGGTCTCATTAAGAAGAAGTGCAGTGCACAAGAACTGGTACTCTGCATGTCTTATTTTTTGAGTTATTGCCCTTTGTTTATTTTCATTTTTAGCTCGACTTTTCTATGAAAAGGGGAGCTATCCTACTCGCCCCGGCGTCGGCGTCGGTGTTGGCGTCACACCTTGGTTAAGTTTTTCGTACCACCCCACTTTATTTCAGAAGTATTACAAGTATGGCTTTGAAACTTACCATACTTGTTCACCATCATAACCTCCATCTACAGACAAGAGTACATAACTCTGTCAAGGTTTTTGACAGAATTATGGCCCTTTTTTGACTTAGAAAGTGTATTGAGCTTGGTTAAGTTTTTTGTACCACCTCACTTTATTTCAAAACCATTGGAGGTATTGCTTTGAAACTGACCATACTTGTTTACCATCACGACCTTCATCAACAGACAAGAGGACATAACTCTGTCAAGGTTTTTGACAGAATTATGCCCCTTTTTGACTTAGAAAATACATTGAATATGGGTAAAATCCACTTATTGCCTTAACCCTTTGAGATATTGCTTTGAAACTTTTAATGCTATTTCACATTCATTACCCCCATCTGTACGCAAGAGAAGGTAACTCTGTCAAGGATTTGTTTTTAAAAATTAAGGCCTTTTATCGACTTAGAATTAAATTTATTTAAGGCTCAACTCAGTTTTTTTTTTTTTTTTTACCAGCCCTCTTTTGACTTAAACATTTCAAACTTTGCTGCAGTGTTCAAGGGTATCACACAATTCAGTAAAATAATTCTTCACTAAATATCTTAATGCTCATGGCCATTGTTCACTTTAAAAATACAGAGATTCTTGTATTGCCTTTTACTGCAAAAACTTTTTTTATTGGCAAGCAATAAAAAAGTCGAGCGCGCTGTCTTACGGACAGCTCTTGTTTAATTTTGTACGGGCCATTTCTCCTTAAGTATAAAAGCTATGGACTTGAAACTTCATAGGATGATAGATCTCATTAAAAAAGAAGTGCAGTGCATAAGAATGATACTCTGCATTTCTTATTTTTGAGTAATTGCCCTTTGTTGATTTTCTTACTTTATTTTTGTCCTGGTCATTTCTCCTCAAGTATGAAAGCTATGGACTTGAAACATCATAGAATGATAGATCTTATTGATAAGAAGTGCAGTGCACAGAAACTGCTGCTCTGCACTTATTATTTTTTTAGTTATTGCCCTTTGTTATTTTTCATATTTCATTTTTGTCCTGGCCATTTCCCCTAAACTACATTGTTCACAAGGCGACACATCCGACTCGCGGAGTTCTAGTTATTGTTAGCTCGACTATTCGATAAGAATAAGTAGAGCTATTGCAGTCACCCGAGCGTCGGCGTCGGCGTAACCACTTATGTTAAAGTTTTTGTAATAGTTCAAATATTTTCAAAGTCCATAGACATATGGCTTTGAAACTTTGCACACTTGTTCACCATCATGACCCCAACCTGTAGACAGGAGGAGGTAACTCTATCAAGCATTTTGACAGAATTATGCCCCTTTTTCGACTTAGAATTTATGTTAAAGTTTTTGTAATAGTTCAAATATTTTCAAAGTCCATTGACATATGGCTTTGAAACTTTGCACACTTGTTCACCATCATGACCCCAACCTGTAAACAGGAGGAGGTAACTCTATCAAGCATATTGACAGAATTATGCCCCTTTTTCGACTTAGAATTTACGTTAAAGTTTTTGTAATAGTTCAAATATTTTCAAAGTCCATTGACATAATGGCTTTGAAACTTTGCACACTTGTTCACCATCATGACCCCAACCTGTAAACAGGAGGAGGTAACTCTATCAAGCATTTTTTTTACTATCAAGCACTAAGAATAGTCGAGCGTTGCTGTCCTACCGACAGCTCTTGTTTACTGTCTAATACATGTCAGGTTCGTCATCGCCAGGTTCGTCATCGCTGATGATGACCAAGCATATATATATACTCGAGTTCTGTGAAAATCATATATCATCAAAAAAAAGCCTTCTAATACCCATAACGATCCACTCCTTGCATCCTTTTGGTCGGCAACAGCAAACAGATATATTTTAAAGGTGGCCTTAATTAAAGTGGAATATCTTCATACTTTAACGCTAGAACTAAATCTATTCAATTTAGGCATAAAAAATAACAAAAACTAGACAACTGGGCAGAAGTGCTACCACCAGATTCGGTTAATACAGAATTGTGTCCTGTACCTTGAACGACCGCCATCATTGGTACAAATGATCGAATCCGATCATGGTAAAATAATTAATGGTAAGAGCAGTTGAGAAACCTTGTTTTGTACCTTTGTCCCATGAAACGGGATCGCCACCATCGGAACAAATGACCCCCGA
>NW_026861679.1:0-15667 GCF_026571515.1 Ruditapes philippinarum | reverse complement strand
TCGAGGTTGCATGAGTTCAAAAGCGAGTCTACAAATCTGAAAAAATAATATAATTTTCAATGCTGATTAAAATAAAAAAAGTATAAGTGTCCCAGTATACATTTTTTTCAGGCACAAACAAAAGTTACTTTATTTATGGTTCAAATAATGAAAAATGACATGAGTGTACATATAAGCTAATGCCAGACATTGATGTTACCTATAATTGTTACTGTTTTGTTATTCTCGTTATAATAAGAAATTAGTAGAATGGTTACAACACTAATGCAATACAATTTCAATTTTGAAAAAAATCTTATATGGTTCTTTTTAAACACGTTCATAAAAAATATCAGTTAAAGACTTTACTTTGCATTTCTGTCGTAAACTATTCAATATTAACATATTTCTGTCAACATTTCATTTTTCTTTGGTAAACTATAAATAACGGAAAAAAACTTATTAAACAATGTTGATATGAAAGTTAACAATATAGCATAAAATTGTACACAAATGTTTTATTTAAAATCAAGAAAAAAATATTAAACCCTTACGGAAGCCCACAACGACATAATTGAAAATGTTGCAAGCTAGGTTTGATTTAGCCTTTACATGGACGGTAGTGGTAATTGCAAGCTACCGTCCTCGTCCCCTAGCACCGGCTTAAGCATGATTCAGCATTTAATCGTGGTAATGTTAAAAAAATTGAATTTTGAAACATCTGCAGATATGTTCATACGCAGGTTATCGTGGGACCTTCATGTGGCTCTTTAGTGCCGGTCCTTGAAAAGCGGCATATGGTCCAATCATAAAATAAAGGTGTGCCCTAAACGAGAAAATGATGGGCTGAACTAAATAAAAATGAGTTTTGAAAGGGGATCTGATGTTATGAAGTCTGCATATCACAGAAAAGACGATAAAGCTCAAATTTAAATGTAAGCAATATAGCTTAAGGGTTATTTTACAACATTCAAGTTGGAAATCTGGATCTAAGTTGACAAAAAAATAAAAGAAACAAACAATACCTCACAACAAGCACTCACAACATTAATTTCATGCTGAACGATCTTAAAGGACATAGTATATAACATCTTTGATTAAATATAAGGGATGACGTTTTACGGCCGTCACAAAGCATAAATTACACTGGTGTGACAATAAAATAGAGAAAAAGCATAATTCCTAAAGACAGATAACATCAATAAAGTAAGCTTAAAGCTTCTTTTTTCTCCTACAGGCTATTTATTTTTTGAAAATATGGAAAAAATATTGTTTAAATCAAATGTTTTATAAAACATTGAGCTTTTACGCACATTTCAATAAAATTTCTGTGTTGTCTATAAAAGATTAACCATTTTAAATTTTATAATTTCAGTTTGACATGTTAAGAATGAAAGCAAAGATCAAAATAGGCAATGCAAGACAATCAACCCTTAAATACACTTGCTTATTTCACAAGGTGTAACAAATTATAACTCTTAAAATAATGAGAAATAAATAAAGTTTTGAAATGCATTAAGCCTGTAATGATATTTATGTCAACATTTCATTTTTCTTTGGTAAACTATAAATAACGGAAAAAAACTTATTAAACAATGTTGATATGAAAGTTAACAATATAGCATAAAATTGTATACAAAGCAAGCAAAAGGAAATGTCTGAATATGTCCCTAAGTATTTTAATTGGTGAAAAATAATTAACCTCATTGGAATATTTTATTTAGGATTTAAATCAGTAAATGATCCCTACTTTATATATTTGACACCTTTAAACACTTTTTCAGTTCAAATTAACCTTTTACTCCAATATATATTCTTCAAATATTATCTTAAAGCTGAATGACATTTTCAGAGATTCCTGAACAACGATTCAACATAAGAAAATATATTAGTCTTGAAATATAACTTAAGTCCGTTTCATAAAATTACATTATATATAAACTTACATTCGATGTCATAGTGCATACAAGATAGTCACACATTGATAACATAAATGTGTCAAGTACAATGCCTACTAATGAAGAATACATATATCGCGTCCCACGTTTGTTAGCAGCTGTTGAAATATTTATATCATTTATAAAAGTGTAATCAGGAAACCTATAAAAAAATAAACTTGTTTTAGAAATTTTATATATACATGTATATGTCATATATATTATAAATATAATAAAACGCTTTATGCTGTCCATATTGTTTGTAAAACAATGATTAAATATCTAAGTGATAAATGTTAGCCTATTGAAAACTAATGCCGATATAAGTAAATACTGCACAAGATCTGGAGAATTGTAAAATGTGTATGTGTTTGTGCGAGCGAGAGAGCTTGCATGCGCGTGTGTGTAAATGTGATTATATAACATTAATGTTATTCTTAAAATTAATGAACTAAATGTAATATTACTTTTAAAAGATCAAAGAAATATACACATATAGATGAAATAATGAGCATACATATTTACAATTATATTTATGTATGGTAACATCTTTAAAGATATAAAGCATAAACATTCAAACATGACTGCTAGTAAGAATGAATTTATCATACTCTTATTTCAAATCTAGTACCCAAGTTAGTTTCAAATATGTTTTGATCAACTGCCATTTCCTCCTTTTATAGGACTTGGTATGATTGAAGCAACATTATTCATTTTATTCATTGGTTGTTAAAGACCCAACCTAGGTATAATAAGGAGGTAATGGCTGGTGGGTGGTTTCCCTTGATATTTCAAACTGTATTCAGTTCAGGAAGATAAATGAAAAATATATGGTTTAAATGATGTTTTTTACCGATAAAAATCCTAAATAAAGCCAAATAATTAATAAGTATATACAAGAAATTGCAAAATGTATAAAGAAAGTCGTTCTTATCATTTTATAACAATAGATAATAGAAATTCAAATTTGAAGTTAGGGGATGAGTTTATCATGTAAATAACCATGTGAATATATTGATTTAAAACATAGCAATATGATCACAAGGGATTCCATGCACATGCAATAAGTACAATGTATAACTTACTTGATCTAATGGTTTTTTCTTAGTTTTGTCATAATAATCTTATTGCAACTGATAAATTGTAGTTTATATTAATTAAAAGTGCATAAATCCAGTACAATAAAAATGAACAAATATAATAAAACTGTTGGTTTGTATTTCTCTCTCTTGTAAGTTTTATTAATTTTACAGGCACGTTATATTCAAGCTTTAAATACTAGTAGTAATTCTCAATTTCATTACCTTAGGTCAAATAGTGTTCCATACTTAGTTTAAAACACAATTTGCATAATAATTTGTCTACTTAAACAAGAACAGTGCTCGTATTATTTCTTCAATAAAAATATATTGTTTCGTTTTTACTTCCTTTCACACCGAGCATTCCGTCTTAATAGAATTGAACAAAACTACTTGTATCTGATTTTATTGAAATTTTAATTGTAGGTTTTTACCTTGACCTTTTTTCAGCCAGGACTATTCTTTCACAGTTACACTTGAGGAAATATTATATTTACATGAATCTGTATCAGTAAAATTAGATCAAAAACATTAGTTTAATCTGCTTTTTGTCTTGTAATAGTACTATAGTTAGCCGTCTCTTTGATGGAGTATTTCCAGTCTCCTTTGGCATATGACCATTGTCCATGACCTCATTTCTTTTCCATATATTGGTGACAAGCTTGTAAAAAAGCCAATTTATGTGGTTATACATAACTTCAGTGGTAAAATAGAGAGAAATAAAGAATCCCTAACGAACGCTTAAAACGATTTAACATGTACTTGTATAATTTAGAATTTTGAAACATCTTCAGATGTGTTCATACTGCGATTAGCATGGAACCTTCAGTGTGACACATTAGTGCCATTCCATGAAAAGCGGCAAATGGTCCCCAAGTAAAAAAATGCGTGTGCCCTAAACGAGAAAACAATGGATGGGCGGAACTAAATACAATGGAATTTTGAAAGGGGATCAGAGGTTATGAAACCTGCAAGTTTCTACCCTTAGTGACCAGTAACAACGACCACACAAACTTATCCATTTATATCCAATAACACAAATCAATAAAAGCACCAAGCAAAACAGAAAGTAATCCTAAACTGATTTCAGACAAGGTCATCTTAATGTAGAGGATGCAAAATTTGTAAGGTATGGAAGGTACACATATGCAGTCACATTTATTGTTAAATATCATCCTGTTAGTAACTAAATGGTATCAATTTTGAAAACAGAAAACAATTTCTCACATTGTTTGTCTCAGAAATTGTGCACTTATTAGATAATGTATTAAAAGCTAGATCTTACATGCCCTTTCACCCCATTTGTGTTTAAGTTTTCTTTTCCGTTTAAAAATAGAAATGTGATATTTAATTTTTAGCTCTGCTAATCGCAGCATAGCATTACACTTTCTTATTAAGATATACATAAGGTATAAAATTATATCATACTGTTTAGTAGTTATACATGTACTGAATAATGGACGATAAGGTTCAAAAAAGGTAATATCAGGTTATATAAGAATAACATATATAAGACCCTTTGGCATCAAGGTGAAAAGTTTAAACTGAAGTGCTAAGACAGAATTTTTTGTGGGTAAAAAATGCTATTTTTTTTTAGAAATATTACACTTAGTAAGCTTTTGCTGGATGTCTATCACTGATCAAACCACATAGAAAGAGGAATAATTTCCATGGGATAGTCTGAACGGGGAATTAAGTTTTTCTGAGAACTAGTGAACAATTTCTGCTAGTAAAGACATTTTAGGAATTAGGAGTTTTCTATCACGTAATAACGGTTGTGGCTTATTATAAGACTATAACTTAACTATCTAAACGTTTGCGTCTTGCCAATCTTTTTTTCAGTAAACTATGCTTTTCTAAGGTCAATCATTGGTGCAATGGTAAAAATTACCTTTCCACAATCCTTACATGTGATTATCATATACAGACTGAATACTGTTGTGTAACATTGTTAAACGTCTGACTGTTCACCCTATGGTTTATAATTTTCAAAATGGAAATAAACTTTAGCTTGGAACTTAAAAAAGTCAAACTCATGCTTTTTTCTGAGGTGTTTACTTTTCTTGTGAACGCGAATTTTGGCAAGTCTCTGTCGTTTATTTTGCGTAGCCATTGCCAAGTCCTTTTTTTCATTTGAAGATGAATTTAAGAAAGAATGTGCCATGTTTCTAAAATATACATGAACTTTCGGGGTCGTTTTACGATTATTTTACAAAGCTGAATCTACAAGATATGACAGTTTAGTTGCCATGTATGATACAACACCTCAAATGAGATGCCAAATAAGCAACGAGAACATCGAGTCACAAGGATGTCCATGGATTAGTGATTTCACTATCTTTTGACTGAATAGAGTACCGATGAATTTTAATAGAAAAGGCCCATCAATATTTTAACATCACAATGTTTATAACTTTCGAAAATTAATACCTGACGAAAACATTATTCCGTCGGCATCAATTTAGAAAACATATGATGTAACAAGAATGTCTTGCGCTTATTATAGAAAATTCTTTTGCGGATTAGCGTGAGAAGATAATGCGTATGTAGTTTAATAAAGATCACTTAAAGCCTTGAGATCCGTTTTCTTTAAAAATACATACTTTTCGTTTAAGTGACACCTACATTTTTTGTATATAGGACATACAATTATAAAACTATGAAGTTTTTTGATATCTTAAGATTAGTCATTTTGAACATAGAATTAAACACGTTTTCGACTTTTATGTCAGGACAAAGTCAAACTTTGTTTCACTTGCCAGGCAATGCTGTTTCATTCCCCACTTCCCCTTGATCAAACAAATCTATAAGGTAAAATAGTCAAATACTTCTCCCATTTATAAACACAAACTCTACATTTATATATTTCGTTTTGGAACCATCTTTGATATGATTTAATAGAATAATTACCCTTAATATTTTAACATGTAACATTTAGAGTATATTTTTCAGAAACTCATTGTCCCTAAGTACTAAGAACATAATTTATCCTGGAAATTCATAACACTATCAACTCTTGGCGTCATGTAACGTTTATAACGATTTGATACAATTTATCTAAGGGTGGCCAGTATAATGTCTGTGTCCAGATGACCTCTCTGGACATTTTGTTTAAGTTTAAGACGGAATTTAAAATACGTTTATACGAATTCAAAAAGTACAGGCGTACATTCTGTTGCTCAAACTTATGTCCTTCGGGATCATTGATACCAGCACTATTGAGTGTTGAGAATTGAGTACTGCTCAAGCCGATGCTAGGGGGCGTGAGGGATGTGGCACTTTACATTTTCCCTCATGTAAAGACTCAATCAAACCGAGTCTGCAGTTCCTTTTTAATTTTGTTGTGATAAATGCTTCTAAGGGTTCACTTTGCTACCAGATTTTTATGAACGGAATAATGATGCATATTAGATAATAAGGTTTCATTTACATTTTGTCTTTCTTTTGTAATTTGCACGGAGCTAGGTATTATGAAATTACCCAATATAAGTTTAAATGGTCATTCTGTCATTTAGAAAATTCTGGCGTTTTGTGACAAAACATGAAAATAAGATTGTCATTTTTTTGTATTTTTAAATAATTGTTTTTCAAGTAGCAGACTGTATTATGTCCAGACTTTTTTTATTCTATTTCATTCTGCCATTTAAACAATTTTTCAGAGAACCAGTGAAGGATATAAGTTTTTAAATTTTCCTGAAAAAACGAAAGCCATGTGGCAACGACTTTTATAACTTAACAAGACGATTATAAGATAATTTTGATATACAAATCTATGAAAATAAAAACTTTTTGCCCAGTTACTTATTTTATAAATAAAAATTTATGTATATATAAGCGCCTCTTGGCCGTAACATTTTAATCAAGAGGGTGCATATTTTGTTATACAAGCGGCGCTTGACTGTAATTCCATAAATCAACAGGTCGCATATTTAAGACTTATAACATTACATCAGATTACGCCACTTTTGTTAGTTGTTAAAATATTTATGATCCCGCCGTCCTGGGGACTAAATTTATTGGTCATGCCTTACTGATTTGATACTCCAGAATGACTACCGACAGGCATTAATTGAGTACATGTAGTCAAATGAATAAATTATAATTCAGTTTATAAAGAATTTTTGTAGACGTTTTTTAACACTTGTTTTTGATTGATTTTTTTAAAGATATTTTATAAGCAGAATATAAATTACATACAAATATCAAATTAAAAATAAAAGAACAACTTTCATAAAATATGTAGTGTATTCAGTTCAGTGATCAGAGACTTTTATTACTGATTTTGATATAGCACTGTGACGTGATTTGCGATTGTTTGAGAGTGCCTTTTTGCCGACACAAAAAATATACGTGTACATTCAAAAGAAATAACACTTTTATGCTTTAACATTTCTTTTGAAATTACATAGATTTATATTATTGTTTTGCTTTGTTTCAGTTATGCTTAAATCAACAACATATTTATGCAACCATTAATTCAACCTATATCTTGCAATTAATTAATACGTAGCCGTTTGTCAAAACTACAGAATACTAACATTTTTGAAACTGAGAATAGCTCTTGGTTACTATGTTAGGAAAATGGTAACTAAGATCAGTTACCCAGCCATGATCTAGTATTAAAACTAATCATAAATCTTATTATGGTAAACATTTTCTTATTTGACCATCACTTTTATTAGGCCTTCGTTTAATAGATGATTTAGATAAACTTAAAATTAATCCAGACAGTATCTTTCAAAATGACGATGAGGATGTTCCACCTTGGACTTATTATTCCCCGATAATGAATATTAACCTTCCAAATATAAAAAATCATCAAATTTACCTGAACATTTCAAAGAGAAGTTTCTAGCAATTAAGGAAGAGCATGAAGATTTTATACATATTTATACGGACGGTCAAAAACAAGGTTGCAAAGTAGGTGCAGCTTTGTTTGAAAATAATTTTACATCTAGTATCATGTTACCAAATAATGCAACAATTGTTACTGCTGAAGCAAAAGCTATAGATTTAGCATTGTCATACATAGTACAGCATAGCCATGGTAAATTTGTAATATTTTCTGACTCGCTTTCTGACTGAATACTGTTGTGTAACATTGTTAAACGTCTGACTGTTCACCCTATGGTTTATAATTTTCAAAATGGAAATAAACTTTAGCTTGGAACTTAAAAAAGTCAAACTCATGCTTTTTTTCTGAGGTGTTTTCTTTTCTTGTTAACGCGAATTTTGGCAAGTCTCTGTCGTTTATTTTGCGTAGCCATTGCCAAGTCCTTTTTTTCATTTGAAGATGAATTTAAGAAAGAATGTGCCATGTTTCTAAAATATACATGAACTTTCGGGGTCGTTTTTCGTTTATTTTACAAAGCTGAATCTACAAGATATGACAGTTTAGTTGCCATGTATGATACAACACCTCAAATGAGATGCCAAATAAGCAACGAGAACATCGAGTCACAAGGATGTCCATGGATTAGTGATTTCACTATCTTTTGACTGAATAGAGTACCGATGAATTTTAATAGAAAGGCCCATCAATATTTTAACATCACAATGTTTATAACTTTCGAAAATTAATACCTGACGAAAACATTATTCCGTCGGCATCAATTTAGAAAACATATGATGTAACAAGAATGTCTTGCGCTTATTATAGAAAATTCTTTTGCGGATTAGCGTGAGAAGATAATGCGTATGTAGTTTAATAAAGATCACTTAAAGCCTTGAGATCCGTTTTCTTTAAAAAATACATACTTTTCGTTTAAGTGACACCTACATTTTTTGTATATAGGACATACAATTATAAAACTATGAAGTTTTTTGATATCTTAAGATTAGTCATTTTGAACATAGAATTAAACACGTTTTCGACTTTTATGTCAGGACAAAGTCAAACTTTGTTTCACTTGCCAGGCAATGCTGTTTCATTCCCCACTTCCCCTTGATCAAACAAATCTATAAGGTAAAATAGTCAAATACTTCTCCCATTTATAAACACAAACTCTACATTTATATATTACGTTTTGGAACCATCTTTGATATGATTTAATAGAATAATTACCCTTAATATTTTAACATGTAACATTTAGAGTATATTTTTCAGAAACTCATTGTCCCTAAGTACTAAGAACATAATTTATCCTGGAAATTCATAACACTATCAACTCTTGGCGTCATGTAACGTTTATAACGATTAGATACAATTTATCTAAGGGTGGCCAGTATAATGTCTGTGTCCAGATGACCTCTCTGGACATTTTGTTTAAGTTTAAGACGGAATTTAAAATACGTTTATACGAATTCAAAAAGTACAGGCGTACATTCTGTTGCTCAAACTTATGTCCTTCGGGATCATTGATACCAGCACTATTGAGTGTTGAGAATTGAGTACTGCTCAAGCCGATGCTAGGGGGCGTGAGGGATGTTGCACTTTACATTTTCCCTCATGTAAAGACTCAATCAAACCGAGTCTGCAGTTCCTTTTTAATTTTGTTGTGATTAATGCTTCCAAGGGTTCACTTTGCTACCAGATTTTTATGAACGGAATCATGATGCATATTAGATAATAAGGTTTCATTTACATTTTGTCTTTCTTTTGTAATTTGCACGGAGCTAGGTAAATAGACATTATGAAATTACCCAATATAAGTTTAAATGGTCATTCTGTCATTTAGAAAATTCTGGCGTTTTGTGACAAAACATGAAAATAATCATTGTCATTTTGGTATTTTTAAATAATGGTTTTTCAAGTAGCAGACTGTATTATGTCCAGACTTTTTTTATTCTATTTCATTCTGCCATTTAAACAATTTTTCAGAGAACCAGTGAAGGATATAAGTTTTTAAATTTTCCTGAAAAAAAAGAAAGCCATGTGGCAACGACTTTTATAACTTATCAAGACGATTATAAGATAATTTTGATATACAAATCTATGAAAATAAAAACATTTTGCCCAGTTACTTATTTTATAAATAAAAATTTATGTATATATAAGCGCCTCTTGGCCGTAACATTTTAATCAAGAGGGTGCATATTTTGTTATACAAGCGGCGCTTGACTGTAATTCCATAAATCAACAGGTCGCATATTTAAGACTTATAACATTACATCAGATTACGCCACTTTTGTTAGTTGTTAAAATATTTATGATCCCGCCGTCCTGGGGACTAAATTTATTGGTCATGCCTTACTGATTTGATACTCCAGAATGACTACCGACAGGCATTAATTGAGTACATGTAGTCAAATGAATAAATTATAATTCAGTTTATAAAGAATTTTTGTGGACGTTTTTTAACACTTGTTTTTGATTGATTTTTTTTTAAATATTTGATAAGCAGAATATAAATTACATACAAATATCAAATTAAAAATAAAAGAACAACTATCATAAAATATGTAGTGTATTCAGTTCAGTGATCAGAGACTTTTATAACTGATTTTGATATAGCACTGTGACGTGATTTGCGATTGTTTGAGAGTGCCTTTTTGCCGACACAAAAAATATACGTGTACATTCAAAAGAAATGTTACTTTTATGCTTTAACATTTCTTTTGAAATTACATAGATTTATATTATTGTTTTGCTTTGTTTCAGTTATGCTTAAATCAACAACATATTTATGCAACCATTAATTCAACCTATATCTTGTAATTAATTAATACGTAGCCGTTTGTCAAAACTACAGAATACTAACATTTTTGAAACTGAGAATAGCTCTTGGTTACTATGTTAGGAAAATGGTAACTAAGATCAGTTACCCAGCCATGATCTAGTATTAAAACTAATCATAAATCTTATTATGGTAAACATTTTCTTATTTGACCATCACTTTTATTAGGCCTTCGTTTAATAGATGATTTAGATAAACTTAAAATTAATCTAGACAGTATCTTTCAAAATGACGATGAGGATGTTCCACCTTGGACTTAGTATTCCCCGATAATGAATATTAACCTTCCAAATATAAAAAAATCATCAAATTTACCTGAACATTTCAAAGAGAAGTTTCTAGCAATTAAGAAAGAGCATGAAGATTTTATACATATTTATACGGACGGTCCAAAACAAGGTTGCAAAGTAGGTGCAGCTTTGTTTGAAAATAATTTTACATCTAGTATCAGGTTACCAAATAATGCAACAATTGTTACTGCTGAAGCAAAAGCTATAGATTTAGCATTGTCATACATAGTACAGCATAGCCATGGTAAATTTGTGATATTTTCTGACTCGCTTTCTGTTTTAATATCCATTAAAAATATGACAATATCATGATAAGGAAACTTCTTTTACGATTTCATGATATACTTAAAACAAAATCTGTTTAATAATATTGGATTCCAAGTCATGTAGGTATACGAGGAAATGAAAAAGTAGATGCTTTAGCTAAACAATCATTAAATTTTCAAAAAAACTGACTTATTGTTACTTGCTTTTGATTTTAGACCGGCTTTAAATAAACTCGTATCATCTGAATGGAAAGCAAATTGGGACAATGCCGTTTTTAATTAACTTCACGATATAAACCCATCTCTTGATGTGTCACCATCTCTATCTCTGCCAAACCTCTATGATAAAACAGTTCTTCTTCGATGCCGAATTGGACACACACTATAATTACCCACTCTTATCTCCTCACGAATGGCAATGCCCCTTTCTATGTAGCTTGTAATGCAAATTTTACTGTCAAACATTTTCTTCTTGAATGTCATGATTTTCACAGGCCCGTAATAGATTTTATTGTGTAAATTCACCAAAAGAACTCTTTAATACAATTCCATCAAAAAACATCATTGATTATTTGAAAGAGATAAACTTGTATTCTAGGATCTTAATGTCTCATTTTTATTGTCATTTACAAAGCTTTACATAACATTTTAAGCCTATTATAGCATTTGGCACGATATGGCCAGTTATTTGTGACGTGCCGTAAAAATCCAAACAAACAATATAATAGTAATATCTTATTCAATTACACAACATTTTGTCAATTTAAATCTGCCCATCTTACAAGAATAATGATTTATCTATATATGTTTATATCCCTTCCTTCATTAATGTACTTAATCGTATCGGCAAATGTAAATCGTATCCGTCATTGACGTCATCCAACGGCAACAACTTGAAGCCAGTCTTAAGAATATATAGTGAAGCAGTTCATCCCTTTCAGATTTACATGATAATGTTGTATTTGTGTGCGATTTCTGATATTAGATTTTGCTATGAAAGTTGAAACTCTAGAGCAGTTTAAGGGCACGAATATCGAGCCCGAAAAAAGAAGGGTTACATTTTTTATTCAATCATTGCGAAGCCATCAAAATATTTTCGAATTGAACTTATAATTATATATAAATTGACACATATTTAGGCAACTACAGAATAAGGTACAGTTTAAGTGGTTAATTTTGCGACGTTGAAGTATTTACGATTTTTGCGAATCAAAATAATTCGCAAATAATTGAGCCCGCAAAAGTTACATAAACTTTAGAAATGCATTCGGACGCCATTCAGCATTTTACCATTACATCTCTGCATCGCTTACTCTGTAAATATATCCCCTTAAAAACATCTCTTCGTCTGCCATACTCAAAAGGAATGGAATCCGCGTAAGACATTTTACAAATTTATTGTGCACCACATTTTAAATATAGTAGTTTTTCTTTGTTTTTTCTTTTTAATATTATTTTTATTATTATTATTATGTTATTGTTATCATCATCATCATCATCATCATCATCATCATCATCATCATCATTATCATCATCATCATCATCATCATCATTATTATTATTATCATTATTATTATTATTAACACAAAAAACCATTTCAAGCCTTTAGGCAAATATATTCTTTGTCATGTTTCATATGATAGGCCTGTATAAAGTAATTATAAATGTTTCCGAGGGATCAC
This sequence comes from Ruditapes philippinarum, assembly GCF_026571515.1. Classification (NCBI taxonomy): domain Eukaryota; kingdom Metazoa; phylum Mollusca; class Bivalvia; order Venerida; family Veneridae; genus Ruditapes; species Ruditapes philippinarum. The sequence continues at coordinate 2,758 of NW_026861679.1, read as the reverse complement.
TTGTTTTACCAGATTTTTTAAATTTGTTTTATTTATTTATTTTAGACATTTTTGCTTTGTTTAATTTTCTATCGTTAAATCGTGTTAATTTTCGATTAGAAATATATCTTGTTTAATATATTTTGTATCATAGTTTGGGAACATCTCTGATGAAAATGTGTCAGTGTCAAATCGTATACAAATACATATGCACAGTGCGTTAACTAGAGTGCAGGTTTTAATTACCCGCACTCCATAGCATGCTTATTGTTTGGTTATTTTTTCTGGAGTTTACATAATGTGACGACAGGGAAAGGGACAACGATAAACATGTCATATTCAGATGCTCATTCATTGATATTATTTTTCGGGGGTTTCAAATTGTGACAACAGGGATTTTCATTATTTTTTGCCTATGATAAAAAAAAGAAAGAAAATCAAACCACACGACAATCTGATTCATACATGGGGGATACGCCAGAGTCGTACAAATCTGATGGACTCGAGTCTTGATGCTTTTTCTAAATAATATATCATTTGCTTCAAATTTAGACCTTTGACGTGCGTTACATCACCTCCAAATGTCTAAGAATCAGTGCTTATCAACACATTGAATATATGTTATGTTAAACCTTAGGTTAGGAATGCAAACATATTTGTAATATCAACATGATTTATTAATATTAGATAAAATATGTTAAAGAATCACAATATGCTTCAAAATGCGATACTTATACTACTAACGAAATGTCAAACATATGTTTAATATTGTTCTACAAATGGATTAAGACCACACTTAGATGTTTATTTTTTAAATGAAATAGCGCTAAATCTGCAAAGATAGCAAAATAAACAGATAAGTATTTGACTTCCGTACAAAATACTTGTTCATAATAATTTTACTAATTGCCAACAAAGCAAAATATATTGAAAGTGAGTATTTATGAGAAAATGAGTATTTCTTTTGAAACTGTGACAAAATACCAAATAAAATGTTTTGAGAAATAAAAAATAATAGCATAAATAGGGTATAATGGGCCTTTAATCATTTTCCAAAAATAATAGAAATATTGCCTCTGCACATGCAAGGAAAGAAAAAATGCTTACTTTCTTTTTGCCTCGACAACTACTCTTGGCTCATCTGTTGCAAGAAATATTCTACGCTTTACACCAAATGCACCATGTTTTCTTTCATAATCATTGAACCAGGTTTCTGCAGCTTCCATGTATTGTGATAATTCATGATAATCTGCTTCAGAGTGTTTGTCTGTCCTTCGAACTTGAAGTCTTTAATTAAGTAAGAATGAGTACTGCTATAATCCATAGAACATGTAGGAATCAGTCAAAAAAATTCTGTTTAATGTGACATTCAAATTGAAAAATAAAACCAAACAAAATGGCCAATATGTTAACTGACCCATCATTTGATTACTGACGTAGGTCAGCTGCTATCAAAATTCAATTCAGCATCGGAAATTACACCCCTGGTATAGTATAAATTTGAAGTTTGTAAGTCATAAAACAAGAACGAAGGTCATATGATATCAAAATTCAACCCCCACCTGGTCCAAATTTATAGTCTGTATGTCAAAAACAAGAAAGTAGGTTAAATTTTGTTAATGATATCAAAAATAGGTCAGCTGATAACAAATTTCAATTCAGCAAACAAATTATACCCTAGTTCGAATTTCAAGTCTGGATGTAAAAAAAACAAGAATGTAGGTCAAATGATATTACAAATATCAAAATGTCGTCAGATAATATCAAATCAGACTTCAGAAAATACTATCTTGGTCACAATTCTGTGTCTTAGCGTCAAAAAGCATGGAAGTAGATAACGTATTTACTATATGTATGCAATAAAAATCAAAGACCCTCTGGATGGCGCCAGTTTTGACCAAAGGGCTAAAATTTGAACATTATTTTGTAGAATTTCATTTTATAATGTTACACACAAACTATCTAAGCTCTTGTCTTGCACTTTCAGAGGAGGAGATTGTGAATCTCTTACTATAATTATGCAAATGAGGAAAAATCAATGACCCTCTGGGACGATATTAATTTTTGCCCCTGCAAATTTATTTGAACAACTTTGAAGGGTTTTATGAGATAATGCTACACACAAAATATCTAAGCTATAGGCCTTGAACATTAAGATAGGAAGATTTTAAAGGTTTCTTTTAAACACATTCTAGTCTTAGCCCTCCTGACCCAGATGTTCAATTGAGCAGAACCATTTGTACAATTTAGCAGATCTTCATACTAGAAATATCCCAGGAAAATTTCATCCAGTTTAACAAAGTGGTTTCTGAGAATAAGTCTTTTGTAGAAAAAGTTGACGACAGACGCACTGACGGACGATGTACGCCGGACAATTTGTGATCACAATAACTCACCTTGAGCACTTTTTGCTATGGTGAGCTAACAATACAACACAAATGTATATTGATATGTGATACGTATTTAATATGAACTGGATAAAAATTATAGCTCATAACATGTCGTAAAACGTTTGTTTTCTTTTCACGCCAATATGTTCATTGTATTTTATAAGGAAGACACCTTTCCTTTTTGATCTTGTTTATAATATTTCATTAGAAATAATACATAGAAATAAAGAACCAAGACAACAATAACAATAACTTCCCTGTTTGAATGTACAAGCGACTTTTTGGAAGAAAGCCTTGTATTTTCAAGCACACAGCTTTCTAGTTAAGTGAATGGAAAGTATGGCACCATATATAAATGACACATGGCTGTCGGTTGAATAGAGGATATT